>NC_041395.2:109499985-109647485 GCF_900747795.2 Erpetoichthys calabaricus | reverse complement strand
ATGTTTTCTTCTGTGCTCTTTGGGGCTCCTCCTTCTTTTCTACGTACTGAGTTCACAGTCAGTTCACGTGATTACGTGGGAGGCGTGATGACGCGACACGCAACTCAGTCTCCTACGGCCATCTTGCTGCCTACCATTACAGTATATGGACAAAAAAGAGGTTCCAGTTATGACCATTACGCGTATAATTTTGAAATGAAAACTGCCTAACTTTTGTAAGTAAGCTGTAAGGAATGAGCCTGCCAAATTTCAGCCTTCCACCTACACGGGAAGTTGGAGAATTAGTGATGAGTGAGTCAGTCAGTCAGTCAGTCAGTCAGTGAGGGCTTTGCCTTTTATTATTATAGATATCTCAAAGTCATTTTGAGATATCTAAAATGCATAACTTCCTGCACATTTTAAAATATTTCAAATATTTTCAGATATCTTAAAATAACTTCCTGTGCATTTCAAGATATCTCAAATACATGTTGAGATATCTTAAAATAGAGAGGAAGTCCCATTGAAAGAATAGGAAATTTTACGGGAAGTGATTTCGAGACATCTCAAAATGTATTTAAGATATCTTGAAATGCACAGGAAGTTATTTCAAGATATCTTGAATTGCATTTACGATATCTTAAAATGCATTTCAGATACAGTATTTCAAAATGTACAGCATATCATTTCAAGATATCTTAAAATCTATTTAAGATATCATAAAATGCTTTTTAGATATCTTAAAATAGATGCATTTTTAGATATCTGTAATTCAGTTTGAGATACGTATCTAAAATGCATTTCCAGATATCTTAAATTTCATTTTGAGATATCTCTAAATGTTTCATTATGAACTGGCTGAATATTAGGTGAAGAATTAAAAGGGCAAAAGGGACATTTGAGGCTTCAGCCTGGATTTAATCATTGAGACAGCTGTAGGTTCAGAAAATGATGTAGGAAGAGAGATCCACAGAGTAAGAGCTACAAAGCTCAATAGACTTTACATCAGAAATTCATAGCAGATCAGGAGAAAGGAGAATGTCAGATTATTTATTACTGTATTGCTTATCTGTTATTATCTATGTCTAATTATCTCAAACTGGCTATCTCTCCCACCCCTTAACCACATAATAGCTATTGTGGAGTGAGCATACTGGCGCAACAATGTCTGCCATTGTATCATCCAGGTAGATGATGCACATTGTTGGTGGGTGAAGTGGCTCCCTACTGTCCATGTAAATCGCTTTGAGTAGCAAGAAATCTCTATATAAATGTAATAAACTAATTATTAAGTAATTTCATGTTAAAAAATAGGTTGCTGTAACTTTTCACCAGCTCTGAATCTTGAATTGAAGGATACAGAGAGTTGAAGAATACAGAGAATATAGATAGATAGTGTCGTACATGGCTGGGGATCAGACCCGGCCGGGATGCCTGGAAGGATTGGGTCGTGGCATATTTGTCCTCCGGGCCACGAGGGGGCAACCGCCCTGGAGTAGAAGAGGCCCACGGAAGGGGAGCACGGATGCTCAAGACCGTTGGGGCCTCTAGTCACCGCCAGGGGGCGCCCCGAGCCTCATCGAGCCCGGGACTTATTTACTTCTGCCACAACCATGGAGGACGATCCTTCCAGGGTCACCCGGAGGACGTGACGTCATGTAGAGTAGCTGGAGCTCGTCCGGATGAGGATAAGAGGGGCCGCCTCCCTCCGATCAAGGAGCTGGAGTCGGGTGGAAGCAGGACAAAGTGACAGAAAGAGAGAAGGAGGCGGTCCGAAGAGGCAGAGTGGTTGGTCTGGACTTTGGGGAAGATTGGGGTTTGTGGCACTTGGACTTTGTAAATAATAGTGTAAATAAACGTGTGTTGGGTGACATGAGCGTGTCTGCCTGTCTGTGTCCGAGCCAGTCTCCACGATAGATAGATAGATAGATAGATAGATAGATAGATAGATAGATAGATACTTTATTAATCCCAAGGGGAAATTCACATAATATGGTCACAACTAAAGAATTAACCTCAACTGTAGAGAATAAACATTAGTTCAGAGGAGTTCAGACACATGCTTAACTTTATGGGTTCAGATCTATACAAACTGGCTAATCGATAAACATTGTTGCAGAAAATAAAAAAATGATTTTACTTATAATGGAGTTTTAAGGAGAGGGATGTGATTTTAATAAATTCTGTGTGCTAATTCTATCAGAGGGCTCGAGAATTGATCAAACAAGCCACGGTTACTTTACTAGGCAAAACAGAAATGAAGGAGCAGACATTGACGGTCAGAATCAGTCAGAAATGGTCATGCAAAATATCTTGGTAATAATTAAGCAAGTAATAGTAACAGGAAAAAAACTAACAAGGTGGAGGTCAAAAATGAAATACAGTGTAGAATAAAAGGAAAACAAGTTTCAGAATACTACAGAATTATGCCTCACCAAAGAATTACTGGAAAGAGCAATTTTCAGTTTAATAAAGTTCTTTTTCAATTACATGGCTGTGGGGTGCCATGGCCTGTCCTGACAGGTTCAAATGGGATCTCTTGATATCTTTGTTTTTGCCTTTGTTATGCTAGGGAAAGTGTGAACTGTGGAAATTTACAAGAAGCATGACAAATGTTATTTATGACTTCTCAGTGAGGTCTCTGATTAACTACATAAACGTATTGTTTAGTATCAGTCACACCATACAGTACCAGTACCAGTACAATGAAAATTGTTACAACAATATAATGACAGCTGTCTTGGCATGTTTTACAACGGAATCAGCCATGAATGAAAACTAATATCTTGGGCACTGGAATGACATTTGTTGACTAACTTGTTTAGACTATCCAAATTAAAATCAGTTATTCTGGGGAGGTTTCATAGACAGTTTACTATATATGGAGTTTTGGAAAGCATTTGAAAAAAAACACACAAACCACATTCAAATGCAAATTTTAAAGTTTGTTTAGCAAGTGGGTACCCAGTTGCTTTAAATGAGGAGTGATGCACAGCTCATGAAATGAGATCTGTCATAAATGTACTTATAAACCCATCATTGCTGAGTTTGCTGCACTCTGTAAATATAATAAAAATTGGTTAATCAAAGTTTAATTTGCATAGTGTGACCAGAATGCCACAGTATGTTAAGGATATCATAGTATATACTGTATATATATATATATATATATATATGTATATATATATATATATATATATACAGAATATACTATGATATCCTTAACATACTGTGGCATTCTGATATATATATACAGGTATATATATATACAAAGTGTATTAGTAGAAATATTTCTAGATGTCAGGACAGTGTGACAGTAACTGTTAGCACTGCTGCCACCACCACCCAGTGTCCTGAAATAGAATCCCACTCTTAGCATGGCCTGCAATATATTGGCATTCTTTCAAGGTTGATCCCCACTTTGTGTCCAGTGATGCCAGTATTGGCACCTGCTTCTTTCAACAATACACTGGACAAGATAAATTTTAAAATGAGCTAATGTAAACATTTAAATTGTAAAATATTATTTGACCTATCATATTTATTTTATTTGCTCTCTGTCATAGTTACATGTTATTTTGTATGTACAGTGCCCAGGATAGTTCTCGCTGTCAAAGGTTCTATACAATTATTGTTCGTTTGCCACTTTATAAACACTCGATTGACTTTATAAGGAGACTCTTAAAATTATGCTGTATGTTGTCCATTGTATATTAAATATGACTTTCTCCAATTTCTGCTCCTATCCAACATATACCCTGCAGTACACTCACCTTCACATTTAGGGCAGAGTGGTGGCTCTGAGGCTAAGGATCTGTGCTGGCATCCAGAATGTTGCCGGTTCAAATCCCCATCACTGCCAAAAGAGATCCTATTCTGCTGGGCCCTTGAGCAAGACCCTTATCATGTCATTGCTCCAGGGGCGCTGTACAATGGCTGACCCTGCACTCTGACCCCAAGGGGTATGCGAAAACTAACTAATTCCTAATACAAGAAATTGTATAAGGCGAAATAAAGAACAAAAAAAAAAACTTGTCAATTAAGAGTCATTAAAAAAAAATTTTTTTTTTAATGACTCTTAATTGACATAAACTCAGGCTACCACAAGGTATTACCTTACAATACAGAATGCAGTAAAGGATCAACCAGGGTTTGGGGAAGATGTCAAGTAACATCATCTATAAATGGTGTTTAAGCCTTTGACATAAGTCTTTCTGAAATAAATCTATTGTAAACCATAATTTTGAATATCTTTTATCTTGATGGCTGGAAAAATCAAAAGCATTTAGTGAATAAGTGAAATTGTGCTAAATGTTGTGCTGTCATTTTAAAACAAATGTAATATTACTTGACAAATGATATTTTCTGAACTGGCATTAAAATTCTATAACAAACTGTTGTCCATCCCACTAGTAACAAGTGTAAGGCGAGAACTAACACTGGATGGGACACCAGTTCATCCCAGTGTATTCCACACCACACGATTTTTCTCAGTAAAATAGAGAAGCACTATTAGCATATATTGTTCAAGTAATTATTAATTTAATGTCATTTTGTACATTTATACAGTGTTAATAAATTAAACATCACCAGGCCCTTTACATGCAAAAATGATGTAGTTAACATACTGTAATTAAGAGTCCACAGAAAAGTGACATTAGCTCAGAAACAAATTTCTTTTGAAACGATAAATATTCAGTTTAAATTGCATCAGTCATCCAAATTTAAGCCCAAATACAATTTAGTATCTTTATTAAAATACTTTAATGCCATTGACATTTGAACATTTTATCAATAATAGGAAGTATATAATTAGCATAAGTGTTTAAATATAAATTTCAAGAACAAAGTATTAGCTTGTTAACTGTACTCCGATAAACAGACACTGGAGTAGCCACGTACTGTTTGAGGTGAACATAGTCCAATTCATGGTCATCTACAATATATATTGAAATGGATATAATAGCAGAGACTGATCATCTTCTGTCATTTGGTACACTTGCTTGTGCAATACACTGTAGTCAGCAGGAACAATGTCTCAATTTCAAAATTTATTGTTTTAAAAAAGACACACACAGTGCAATAGCATCTTGCTGCAGCAGATGCTGTTCTCTGTTCAGAGTCTCAGATTCTTATAAGCATGTGAGCAGTCGAACAAGACATTTACCTTGAGGTGCAACTAAGGTGGAGAGAAGTTTTCCTGTGTGCCTAAACAATGCAGAGCCGCTAAAGCCAGGGTAACAACAGTGTCTGCATTTGAACTGAGTAGCAATATCTTTTCGAAATGCAAGCTGAAAATTTGAAAAATGTTTTTGCAGTATCTTCGATTAAATCCCTCACGTAAAATTTACAATCCCTTGCTATTGATCTGCCCAGTCCTTTTTTTCTAGTTTTCATGCATTTTGAAGTTTGGTGCCATCATCGATCCAAGTGTTTTACTTAATCCCTACATTTGGAACTCATACTTACGACATCTTTACCAGTTTTACTTTCAATTTTAAAATAAAGGTTTACTGGAACAATTTCCAGGTTCCTTCCAACCAAGATCAACTTACATTAGTCTAATGATCTTAATGCTTTGCAAGTTATGGTGATAACATGGTGAATATTATGCTCCTACAGTATTTTTCATACCCACAACAAAACATTTAGTGCCTTGTGAGGAATTGTCTTGCAGTAATAACCTGGCTGGGTG
The DNA here is from genome assembly GCF_900747795.2 of Erpetoichthys calabaricus. Lineage (NCBI taxonomy): Eukaryota > Metazoa > Chordata > Cladistia > Polypteriformes > Polypteridae > Erpetoichthys > Erpetoichthys calabaricus. Next base: position 109,641,811 of record NC_041395.2, on the reverse strand, counting down.
ACATTATACCTCCAGCACATCCTGTTTTTTTCTCTGGGGTCTTCTCCCAGTTATTGGTCCCATGTATGGCTAACGTGTGAGGCGATCAATTTATTTTCACTAGAGATCAATGACAAATGAAATGGCTCCTCTTTGTTAACAGTAACAGTAACTCTACTCCTGTCATACCCCACCTTTGTTTATACCAATCTGCTTGTTCATGGTAATGGTAATGAAAAAGTATTTTGCCATCATCTGATGGTGGATTGGTAACACTTAACTTTAGGTTCTGCAAAAATGCACATATTACTCATTTACACTTATGTAACAAAATCTTAACAAACACTTCTTTGGGTCTTCACAACCCTTGCAAATCATCAGTATAGTGTTCATTCTTCTTTATAATATGATCTACTAAGAAAACTTTACTTTGAAGTAGTCTGAGGCAGCCTAAATGAGACACATGTTTCTTGACATTACATTTTTAATATCAGACCTGTGAACCCTTCATATTAACAAGTTATTTTACCATCATGTCAACAGGCCACACTGAATAACCTGTCTGTTGATGTTTTGTAAGTGTTATGAAGACCAAAAGAAGTCTTTGTTAAGTTCTTGTTACATAACAGCAAATAAGTAATAGATGCATTTTTCAAGCACCTAAACTAAAGTGTTACCAATGGCTGTTTTGCAATAATTTGCCTTATAATTTAAGTGCTCACTGCATTATTGACTATTATATTTGCTTCTCATATTTAATATTTTTTGTACTTTCATATTTATGAACTCAACCTTTTGATCTCTGCAATTCATTTTTGGAATTTCTGTTTTTGTGTAGTCCATGTTTTTGAACTTTTACTTGTTTTCTAATTTTACAATTATGGTTTTTTTATTATTCTTGCGGAACTAATTGAATGTAACTTCTTTTTCAGCATAATTTTCTGCTGTTTAATGACTCTTGTTATCATTATCTACCAAAAGTCATTTTGTCGCACTCAGTTCTTTTTGCTACATGCACCAGATATTTATGCTGACTCAACTTTAGTCACTCAAAGAGAAAACAATGGCACATACAGAAGAGAAAGTGAAAAATATAAGCGTCTTCTCATAGCAAATTCCAATATTCTTTGTCTTTTACAAGGTCAACACATCAACACAACACTTCAGACAAGCTGGGTAGTAACTGCTTTTACTTGTGCTCTTATTGTTTCATTGAATATCCTTAGTTTATAACTATAGGTGATGATGGCGAAGTGGACCAATGATGTTATGTGGTAACTCATTCCAGACACCATCATCTTGGTCAGGTACAGTCAAGCACCTGGCAGATTTTTTCTTAGACTTACCATTTTTATCAACTTCCCTACTAGCAAAATTTGAAAGTATGGAAAGAATTTTGCCAGAGTTGTATATCAAAATGCAGTCTATTAAAATAACAATTGTTTTCTTCTATTAATGACTGATATAAAAGAAAGTTCAAATAGAGGACAGCTTACCATCAGTCTCAATAACACAATTAGGATCATCTATTTAAACACAGCAAAACTTTCTTTCAGTTCTTGTTTCATTCATTCCCTCCACCACCTATCCTGAATATTTTACTCCATCAGTTGTCATCTTGCAGGAGGACTTCACGACAACCCACTGGCTATAAGATTGTTTCAACTTTGCCAATGACAGAGAATTTCTGACCAATTTCATGCCCAATGTTTAAAGTTGTAACTAGTCATGATACAACAACTGCTATTGCTTTACTTAAAAAGCATAAAGAATCAAAAGGGGCAAAGAAAATTCTATAGAACAATTTGATAAATGTTAAAAGAATTGACTAATTTGGCAGTTATTTGTTAACAATCTGAAAAAAGTGGAGTATAGATTATGATTTGCCAAAAATAAAAAAGACTTTCATGAAAAGCAACTGGATTTGCTCAAATTATTATTCTTAATGAATAAAGTAATGAGCTGAAAGTCCAACTCTTATGGCCTTTGAGAACTGAATCTATACACTTACTGGTCTTAATGGGTCAATGATTTGTTACAAAATTGCAGGATTAATATTGTTCACAAGAAAAAAGATGTATTTCTTTATTTACATTCTATGTAATCATGTCCTTATAGGGTGAAGATGGTTTGCCTGTACAAGGATGCTGGAATAAAGTAAGATTTTACCTTTTATACGTAGAATAAGGCATTGAATAATGTGCAGTGGTGCTGCGTGCATAAAGCATGAAGGAATGTGCAGCATTTTGAGGAACACTACTAATTACAAAGTGACAGGCCATAATTTATGGAAATATACTAGTAGATTAGAGACTTCCAAGGAGTTAATTTTGAACTGAGAAATTCTGTAGCTATTCTTGCTTGGAGCTTTACTGAACTAGGTGAAAATTTAACTACCCAGGGATGTAAAAAGAGTTTATATCAAATTAGAAACAGCAAAATAAATGAAAAATAAAATGAATTAGATTAAATGAAGGAGAACAGTGTTGCATATTATGTCCTATCAATTAGTTATCAGTGACTAACTGTATTGTGGAAGGGATATTCTAAGATAGGCAGGAAAACAGAATAAATATGAACTTTCCAGTCTTACAGTACCTTATCATTTTGTACTGACAAATTATTAACTGTATGCATGACATGTGTGATGTAATAACTAACCAATGCTACCTTTTTTTGCTTTTTTACAGTGACAAATTTAACCTTGGAGTGTCAATGTGTGTGTCTGTATAAAGAGTACTTATTTTTATACATGAATTTTTGTAATATTCTACTGGACCAAAATAATAAGAAGTATAGCAAAGCAGACATGCAATATTTATTTGCAGTATTTCAGTATCTCCCTTCAGAATTAAAATGAAAATTAGAAAATAATAAAAAACTAAATTATTCAGAAGCCTGGAGAGTGAAGTAAATGAAACCATTGCTGCCAAAGTTGTTTTTAATTTTAAATGACTTTTAATTTTTTTATAAATCAAATTTAATCCCTATATTAAATTATGGCTATTTAGTTGTAATGATCTAAATAAGAAATAGTGCACCAAAAATTATAAAAGAAACAGATTCTAGTTGAAGGAAAGGACACAAATATTAAACTGGGTTTAATAGTGTCTGTACTGCACATTTTGAAAAAAAAATCTGTTTAATGTAAATGGAAATATATTAATACATTTTGTTTGTGGATATTTCATTAAATTACCAGTTGAAAAGTACGTCTTTCCATAGTGCTGAAATATTTTAGAAATTGGTTTGCTTTAAGAAGCAATCCACAGCAATGTAAATAGAAATAAATATGATGGAATATTTAGGCTGTAGAGCACATGGCTTCTGTTTTCTTATAAATGCGCTCTGACTTCATTTTTTTAACTGTGTCGTTTTGCACACCAGGAAATGAATGAGCTGTTTATTCTTTAAATTTGTTACAAAGAATCACTGTATTATATGTATGATATTTTTCTATTTTGATATTCTTTTATACATGTCTGTTTTGCACAGGATTTTGTATAATAAACTTAAAGATCAATTCTTATTTTTTGCGTTTCATGTGTTCTGCCATTGCACTTATCCTACCATCACTGTATTAATTATGTGATACTTTGGCATTTTGTAAGAAGAAACATGCAGTAAATCTGCAACCTTCAGCTGGGAAATGTGTAAGGCTGAAAAGAATGAATTGCTTTGAGATGTTTATGTATTTAAACCTTGAACGTATATCTTCAGACTTTGTTAAATATGCTATAGTTTCTCCTGCATTGCATTTTCATGTTTTGTTTTTATAGTGTACAGTAGTGCAAAAGCTGCCTAAGGTCTGCTCCTTTGTTAATTTGATTTAATATTTATCTCTCAAAGCATTTCACTCTTGGAGTGCATGAATATTTCTCAAAAGATGCATATGAGCTGAATGTGTGTTTTGGTTTACTGTTTACATGACTGAGTTGGTTAAATATTGATCTGCTGCAATGCCAGTTTAGCCTGTCACATCTGAATCTTAATGTTAATTGCTATTAAAGCTTTGATGTTTTTGTTTTCCTGTATTGTTCTGACAATGTTTTCAGACACTGGATGTCTGGACCTTTGATTATATTGGCACAACTTTAATAAAGTTAAAACATGATGTTTTGTAATTTGTATTTCAGTAAGGATATATTTGTCTTTTATTTTTTCTTAGTTAAAGATCTGGAATAACAGTCTTTTAATTAACTAAATATTTCAAGCACCATCATATAATGCTTTAAGTATTAAATGCTGGTAGGTGCCATTCAGCTCCTTGCTGCTCACATTACACACTGGAGTCCATGTGTGATAGATCATTTTGATTAATTCTTTTATTTTCCCACTGTTTTGTGACTAAAGTCCGAGTTGGCTGGTGGTCATTTTTCAATCAGTTCTTTATCATTACAGGGAATTAATTAGGCTTCCAAACAACACACTTACAAAATAGTATGAATTTCAATACAATTACTTTTACATATATCCATTTATGTATATTCCAGATTGATTTGATTGACCATTGTTGAGTTGGACCAATCTATGGAATTTAATTTACATTGTATACAGTATATACATTTTATACAATATGAAACCAATAAAACATTTTCCACAGAGTCATACAACCTCAATAATATGAGTGTGAATAATAATAATAATAGCTAAGGGATAATTATAATAATAAATATATAAATATAATACATAAACTAAGTATATCCCTTGAGTTTTTGTTGTCACCAGTCACTGTACTAGAAGTGTCAGTGTGGATGTACAGTGACATTTGGGCCTAGTATTACTTATAAAACAATACAGAGTACAGTGCATTGTTATGTGTCTGCAATCAGCTACTTTTCAAGCACTCTCTATTCACTATATCTGATTTCAAATGTTACATTACTGGGGACAGCTCCCTGGTGCAATGGTTAGTGCTTTCAGCAGCATCAACCCAGTTTTTTGGGTTCAAATCTCAGCCTGGTCATGGACTACATGCAGTGTGCCTGTTGCCCCCTTTGGATTTTTACTTGAGTACTCCAATTTGCATCTCATATCCAAAGACGTTTGTTAGGCTAACAAATGACTGTAAATTGGCCCAGACTGAGTGAGGATGGGTTTTTGTAAGCGCCACAGTAGTGTCTAGTTCAGAGCTGGCTACTGTCTTGGGTCCAGTTCTGCCGAGATAAGCTCTGAATTCCCATCAGCCTGGATTATTTACTCTTTGTAAATGTATGATGGACTTTACCTTAATTCACTGTACTGAAGGATGTTATTTAAAGATATTTTAATCTGTTTTCATGTTTTTACTTATCATAACATGTGTGTTGATTCAGTCTGTCAATCTTTAATCATCTAAAAAATTGATACTAAGCACATGAGTTTGGTTATGGATTCCATAAATAATAATGAATGAACAAGCATGGTGTTCAAAAAACAGCATGGGAGTAAAAAAGTTCACAATATATTATATAAGGGAAGCTTGCAGCAGGTTCAAGAGGGATACACAACTTTTTATAAACTTATTATTAGGATGCTTATTATTAGTGTATCCACTCTGTCTTTATATGCCAGTGAGATCAATGGCCTATTATATTGCACATGTACAACAGATTTAAGGGAGTTGTTCACTGTAGCTAAAGCAATACCGTGGTGCATTCAATAAATCTAATTTCAATTGCATTCTTACAGTATCAAAGTACAATAGACAAGCTTGCCATACGTTATAGGGTTGTTTATTTTCTACCCATGTAAATAAATATTGCTTTAAGTATATAAAATTGTATTTTTCTGAGGCTAATTCCACTGTGCCACATGTAATTAGATATTGTTTTTCAACCTACATTTCTAATTCAAATGTCAAAGGCAGCAGTTTTTCACCTCCATTGTTGAAAGCTCTTTCTCACATCACATCCTGTCTTAAGATGCAAAAAATACCTTAAAGAAAATCAATATTCTTCCTAAATAATAACATTATAGCAACAAATTGAATAATTACACCAGCATATTTTAATACCGTACATAGCTTGATGCTTTTGAAGTGATGTGGCCTGGAATCATCAGGGGTTTCAGTTTTTTAACAATGGACATCCATGTTAGAACTGGGTGCTCCTCATTAGAAATGTTTTGTGCTTAAGACAATTTTTTTCACCCATCTGTTATGGGTATTTTGAAAGCTTATGCCTCAAAAACATAACTATACTCTAATTCACCTTCAGAAAATTGTGTATATTTTTGTTGTCAATTTTAAGTATGTCACACTGATATTTTTCAGGTTCAAAAGTTTTGTTAGTATGTTGCTAGGACATTTTGCAATTTTGTGAAGACCTAATTCCCAGGAGATGCTACTCACAAAAACTCTGCAGTGCTCAAGCAGTTTGTCCGAGATTACGGATTGAAACCTTGAACAACTTTAGTCTTGTGCTGTTAGTGTCTGCCTTTCTGGTTAATGATTTACAGCATTCCACTTCTCCGTTCAGGTCACAGTTTTAACATGTTGGCTGTAGTGGCAATCCCATCCTTTTGTTTCTGATCTTTTAGATATCAACTCGTTGCAGTTTCTCAAAAACACACACTTCTCCCAGTCTATTTTAACACAACCTTTTGGTTGATCACTGTCTGCCTTGCCAGCAGAAACCTCAGAAAGGTTAGCTGCAATCAAAAAAACCTGAAGAACCCAGTCTATTCAGCACTCCACTCTCAACTGGCATAATATAACCTATTATGTTGTTCACCTAAAGCTAATCAGTAATTGCCTTGTTTCTGTCCAACTTTGAGTGAGTGTCCATTAATCACTTCCTCAGTCTTATCCCTGGACTGCTTATATTCCATTTCAATAAGATTCCAGATGGCTTCCCACACTGTCCTGGGCTGATTGTGTTCTTGTGCTTGGTGCTTCGTGCAAAAGCTCTGGCTTCCTAAACTGAATTAAATTGGATGAAAATGTAAACAATAAGAGCAATACACTCAATATATTTTATTGTACATATTTTGAGCCAACATCAAATACTGTACCTCATATCTACAGAATTTGAGTAACTAATATAACGGCAGTATTAAGGAGAAAACTATTTCAGGGCATACATTTTTCAAAGCATGCCATAGAATTTTGAAGGTGTTAGTTAATTTGTTGTTCCATTTTTATTAATAAATAATTAAAAAGTGTGTAAGGGGGTAAAAGATGCTGCCACTGTAATTCGACATATGAAGAAAGAGGTGCAATAATTCATAAACATTTTAAAAAGACAGAAGTGGCTTGTTAGTTATCTTACAACCCCCATTATCCTGGTTCATCTTTAGCCTGATTACTGTGTGCAGTTCTCCCCACCTACACTTTGTTTCCATGTACTCCAGAGTTCTCCCCTACCACTAATGTTAGAATGTTAGTTTAATTTGCAGCTCTAACTAGACATAATATTGTAATGGACTGGCCTCCTGTCCAAAGCAACATGCTTCTCTCATAACGTCTGAGACCTTACAATTGAAAAAATGGTTTACAATGAGTTGGTAAAACAGGATTAAGTTTCAATTTCACATTTAGTTAATTTCCTTAAATAATGTAAAGCGCCCCTGTATGTTGTTCAATACTTTTGTGCAGTTCTAGGTGACATTATATGAAAAATAGTAATATTTTCCATTCAGGCAAGTAAACATTTAAAGTATGAATGGCAAGTAAACATTTAAAGTATGTTCATATGATGAAGACAATACATTCTAGTCAAAAAGACATATTGCAATAAAACTGAAATTGAGTAAAATATAGCAAATTATTGATGCAGGCTACCATGATTTTACTTTAGAAAGATTGTAGACATCAGGTTGAATAGGACTACAGCCTTAACAGCATGGCGGAAGCTATGAATAAAGTCTGAGAAGAAAAATAAACTGCTGCTAGCTTTTCTTAAAAATAAAACATTGAATTTCTAGGTAGTGTTTTTTTTTAATACATATCTGCATATTGTTTGTTGCCAAAAGGGCCAAGCACCATTTCAGCTTGCAAAGAAGTAAAAAAACAAATGGGGACAGTGGCTGATTTAAGAAGAACTTCCTCAGTATGAAGGAATGGAGATTTTGTGCAGGATTTCTTTAGTGCAAAGGCTGAATATCATCCTGTGTCATTGAATGGAAGCTCCAAGGAATCCCAATATCTGCTGCACCCAACTCTCTTCAGCCTGAGCCTCAAAGGAGCCAGTGGATGCTGCTGGCAAACTAGCTGTCTAGCAGGTCAGGTGGATTTTGAGATGGTTGTTTATTTTACACAAATAGAGAGATTGGAGATATATGACATTTTGGTCTTGTAAATATTTGTTTTTCAAGTTCTTATTGAAAATGAACTGTACACTGTATCCTTTGTTTAATACAGACAGCTGTTTTCAATGATTCCTTTTTAATGCCATTAGTTGGTACTATTGTAATATTTCTGCAAAGAAACCGAAAGCTGGTAGATAACACATTGTATTTAACTTTTGGCTTTTTGATAATGTCTGAAAAATGCCTTCCTCAAAGAAAATCACTGTCTTTTTTAGCTTTCAGTTCTTTCAGAATGTACCAGATGAGCGTAGGCTATTTAGGCCTACAACCTCTCCTTATTTAAGGGTTGTAAATTATTAATGCTTTCATAGACCTAGCGTTTTCAGCTTGTGCATGACGTTCGCAGCTAGTTTCAAAAATGCTGACCTTTAGTCTACTTGCCTTCTTCTTCAATGAAGCAGCTGATAAACATTTCACACACAGTAATCTGTTATACACTGTAGGTAGGAGATGGACTGGCAGGCCTCTATCCCATCCCAAGCTAACTCTTTAATGCTGATCATGTCATTTAGCCTATTTGCTCTCCACTTTTTATCAGTATTTGTCTTTTGTAACTGAAGTTAAACTACAAAAGATACTTATGATATATACTGTATGTACATTTTCATATAGTATATTAATATATAGCATATTTTGGTGACCTACAAATCACAAAAAAAATGTATTTAGCATTAAATAGGCCTTATAGTAGTATTTCTTATAAATATATATATCAAGAATTAATTAAGTAATTCATTGGGTAAAACTACTGTCTCACAACTCCATAGGATTAGTTTTGATTCATAAGCTCATTCACAATCCTATGAGAGGAAAATGCAGTTCCACTTTTACCCTTTCATACGATTTTTGGTATGTACTGTAGTTTGGATAGCCCCTGGGTGTGTACAAAGCAGAGCAAGGGGAAAAGGCCAAGGGGCAAACCCATGACATGCTGGAGGGATATCTTTTGAGTTTATTTGAGAATCCTCCCCAAGAAGAGTTGAAGGAAGTTGTTTAGGCTAGGGAGGTTTGGTAAATCCATGTTAGTGTTGTACAACCACGACCTTCATCAGGAAAAGCCAAATGAAAAGGAATGAATGAACCAACATACTGTGTAGATTAGGTTAGATACATTTTATTAAAGAAAATAGAATGACTATAGCATTCTAATAGAAAATGATCGGTTATCATAAGGAATAGCTACAGAATCCAGATGTATATTTTCCTTTTTTTAATTCTCTTACCTTTGTTTCGTGAAACAACATATCCTTTATTTACACATGCATATACACATGCTACATGCCCTTTGGAAATCTGAATGTTTTATTGTGACCTTTCTAAGAGAGATGTAATAGAAAAGTCACAATTTTAAGTCTGTCCTCATTGTTTGTATTTCCTTCCTCCAACCCCATTACTCCGGCTTCAACCAGGATATCCCCTTTGGCCGAAGCATTAAGCACTGTTTCTTCCATATTCAGTACAAGCAAATGAGATAGCTGTCCAGATCTTGAAATAATGTTTTTAACTGTCTGCAGTAAATGCAGTTGAAACAAAGGATCCGTTGGAAAGACAAATAGTGTATGTTTAATATTTGATGTATTGTAGAATAGTTTCAATAACTTATTACATGAGTGAAAAAATTTGTGTGAGCTTGACTAAAATAATTTGTACCCCAAGATGGATTAAAAATAGTACTGCAATATTCTTAGCATTTGTATTTTAAAGGTGTAGTTTGCAGCTAAGAGTGATTGTTGGGGGATAGTCAAAAACAAAAAAGAAAATTGTTACGTTCAAACTTCGATGATGGATTTCTCTACTTCTGCCATAATGTGAGATCCTTATAATATTCCCCTTGTTCCTGAAACCAAAATTACAGTTGTGGACACTGCTTCTAAATCTTTTACAGTACAACATAAGTTTTCTACCACACTATAGTTTTATAGAGTCATTATTATCACATGTACTGAGTACAGTGACTATGTTATATAAAATGACACATTTAACCCCCCACATTAATTTTGGCAAATATTTTCTAAACCTTTGTGGAACTGTTAGGATGATGCAGTTATTAAACTTCAGTCATTTTTTATCACATTCTTGTCAGTTTTTGGGGGTGAATGAAGAGGTAGTGCAAAGCCAAATGCTTGGGGTGCCAACCAGGCAAAACCCTGTTTAACTGGAACAACAAAAATTAGAAAGTTAACAAAAATATGCGCCTCAGTGTTCCTTTTAGAAAATACAGTCTCTCTGTCTCTGGAATGACCAGGTTACTAGCTCTGCCTTACGTCTACACAGAAGCAAGGTCAGCATCAAAATGAGATGGTGCCTTTCAGGAGCATTCTCCTTTTATATCGGGCGGACCAGAAGGGGCGGGGCTTCCTTTGCTTCAGTGCCCTCAAGGTGCAATTTCTCAAGTCTGTGAGGGAAAAAAGAGACATGACTGTTAGCGACAGCGCCCCCTCTCATCCCGGGGTGGTTCTACTTACTTTAGGCAAACATGGACGGTGACCCTCTAGCACGCATGCGTAACAGGGGATTCAATTTTTTTTTTAGTATTTCACTGGTCTGCTTTGATGATCATTTGTTGAAGTGACCCTTGTTTATAGTTAGATATTTGGAGCTAATCTTAAAGACCAAATTTAAACTATGCCTTTTTCAAACTATGCTAGTGTATGAAGATTTTTAAAGGCATTTTAAAAACATGCTGTCATTGACAGATACATAAAGTGTATCAGATACAGGCATGTTCTGGGTACAGCATGAAAAGTTAAAACCACATAAAGCATTATCTAAAAGCATTCCCTTGGGAAATGTCTGTTCAAAAGGCTTTTGTCTGGTTGCCAGTTTTAGTAAAATGTCTCATGTATTTCAAAATTATATCTATTACACTGTGTGTCAAATGTGGTGCTTTTCACCAAGCTGTTAGATATATATAAATAAATATGCGCTGCATACAAAATAAATTTTACTACCACCTAGACTGACGTGCAAGCCCAACTATTTGTAACATTGAATAACAAATGAATAAGGCAAATAAAATATTCAGAAGGCAGCACTTTTAATGCCATCATAAAAATATTTGTTTAAATGTGATATTTTCTATCTATTTATCATAATAATCAGAATAAGTAAAGGGACCCATACCAGGCAATACAGAGGTTTATTGTTCATTTTTACAGTTTATCTGCATTTGCCTTTCACAAATAAAAGCTAGAAACTGCCAGATCTCAATGTTTCATTCTAAACAGACTTAACTTTTTTCAATATAAAACAGAAACAACTTTTACAGTGTATTTTTTACTCTGTTTATGATGTAAATATGTATATATGTATGGTGGGGAAACAGTTTGAAATTGGATGCAGCTTATTTCCAACTCTTGGAAAATTTAACACCTGTTGTTTTATTGATTGATTGCAGCAATATATATTTTGAGTATTTTACAAGAAAAAAATAACATTGTAAAATATAAACCCAATTTGGGGCTGAATATTGAATGATATTATTAATTGATACAAGATCCCCAGTATTATGTTACATAATGTGGATTTTTTTATTTTGCATTTACTGTATTTTCAAATACTTGAAAATGCATATTGTCACACATCATATTTACCTTTTAAAGTCCAATTCATTTTTATTTTAAGTATAGAAGATGGAATAACTCCAGTGGCCTTGGTTCCGACTTCTTAAAAGTGAGATTTTTTGTAGAGGGTCACAAGGATTACTGACACTACGGTAAAGGAATAATCAATTGAATGAAAAATTAAACTCTTTAATGCTATTGGATACAGAATATCATGTTTCCGTTAAGTAGAGACATATGGATAAACACATTTTCCTGGGAGTGGGAGAGTGGGGGAGTGGGGGGTTAGGGGAGGATCAAGCAGTGCTTGCTATCTTGGCTGAGCCTCACATGACAGATGCAGCTCTACTGCTGTTGTCAGCTGGTTGGAGAAGAACACAAGCCCATGTCATTCTGGGATTCTGTTGGTGTCCGTCAAGATGAACTCTCTGTCTTCTCCAATTCAAATATGCGCTATCAATAAAAGCTGGTAGGAGTAGTGCATATTTTCTCTTCAAAAGGCAAATGTAGTAAGTCAGATTTTTATTTTTTATTTAGTATTTATTTTACTTACAACATTAGTTATATTACTCCAAGTACAATCAAACCACAGCAATGTAAGGCATGCCTGCAGTCTCATTCCTAGCATCACAGATGTAAATCTATAGAGTAAAGTGTGGCACATTTCTTACACTCTAAGATGGCATTTGTGAAATATTCAAAGCTTATATAGGCAGCTGCTGCTGGCTTGAATTACGTAGATAAATCCTGTGCAAATTCAGCTTCATCCGACCCATCTTGATATTGTAGATAAAATGTTAACAAGATCCATTTTAATTTCTTTTGACCACTTCTATAAAGGCACTGCATATGCTTACCAAAAACTAAGCTAGTAGGTCATCTTCAGGGGATGTGCTGGATGCCTGATTCAATAATATTACTGTTCTTTGAACATGACATCTATACTGAGCACTTTAATTTTCCTTCAATACTTAATTATGTAAATATAGAGAGCCATGAAAGAATAAATCATGTTGATTTGAAATTGCCAATAATGGTTAACCACCTCTTTATGCTTCTGCAGATCATGCACCAACAATCATGCAATAAATCCAACATTTCTGTCTAACACAATATCTGGTAGTAGAGTCATGGCTCAGCATTCAAGAAGCTGCTTAGATGAGCAGTGAAATGTATCTACCTAACAAGAAAGAAGTCCAGTTGCCATGACTCAACTACCAGATAACTTCACCTGGATGACTGAGAATCTTCACAGACATGTCTAACACAATATTACAATTCCTTCTGTACTTTTCATACATCTCACCTCAGTGGCCTCACACTGTCTTCTTTTCCACAGCCTTGCTTTATAGCAGAGTTCATCCTTTGCGTTGTGTTCACTCACACCTAATAGGTCAACATATGAAACCTGGTATAAGAGACAAAGAATAGCTCATTTTCAGTAGGACATCACTTCCGTGACTATCCCATAAAAGAATAAGGACCAGGACTTGTATACTTCATTATGTAAAATATATATTTGTACAAAGTCAATATGTTTACAATTAGGACTATAACCAATACGTTCAAAAGTAAAAATACTTGAAGTGACATGGATCTGAGGAAGTAAGGCAACTCTGTTGTTTGGGCTGCAGAAACTGCAGTAGTATATCTGTGGAAGAGCAATGGAAAGTAATATAACTAGCTTGGCAGGTCTTAGTTGGAGACAAATGAATTTGAAATCACAATCTTCTAAAATATATGGAGATGGGTCCAGCAAATTTAATTGCAGGTTTTTGTCACTTGCTTTACTAATATTAACCATAGTGTAAGCAGGTGTTATCACTGACATATAATATAAAGCCGTCCGCAGCTAGAGTCTATGGAATATATGGCCGCAACTCCTATCTTTTAATAGCAGTCACACTTTAGTTCACTAGTTGACATGCACATTAGTCACCAACAGTTGCATAGATGAGATTTAAAGACTCCTTCCTCCTCTTAAAACTAATGCAAAATGGTGATTACTTTGAGGTTGGTTAAAATTTAAATTAGACCTAAAAACCCTGCCACCATTCATATAAAAATTATGACTAGGACTGCCCCCTTAGTAAATAGACCTTACATTTTAAATTATCATGACATCACATCTCCTTTCTTGAAATAATAATGAAAGTAGGAGCCTGTCCAAGACTCCAATGTTCTTTTTATGGGTGGTGCATTGCAAATCTCATTAAGTTTTAAATCACGTTTTAGCTATCTAGTTGCATACTGATGGTTCTGTCAGTATCAAAAGTGGTTTTATTTTAAATGTTCCAACAAACAAAGCACACAATAACTTATTAGAAAGTCTTGTACACTGTATCATGTACTTTCTTAGAATTATTGTTGGCAACTGTAACAAAAAGTGCCCATTCAAGGAATGAGATTTGGATGAATTATACTGCATACTCCACATTTAACAAAGCACTGAAGGCACCATGCCTATGAACACCAGCATTGTCTCTCCTGCCTTCTGTGCTAATGTGATATGAGGCTCAGCATGAGATGGTAAGAAGAAAGACTGACGACCATCTTGAGGTCCTATCTGACAAGCCTTGACTGCTCTCCTTGAACTTTAGAGTGGCATGAATGGCAAGTTTTGCTTGAGGGTTTGGAAGTACATTTACAAGTCAGTAATCTTGTGATGTCTCCAAATGGCAGGTAATACATTTTGTACTTCTGGAAGTGCCATTTTGGTACGCTCATTTTATTTTGGTGTTTGTATTAATGAGTTTCATCTTGTACAGTATATAATAACTAATTTAGCTGTTAGCTGTTATATTTATTTAAATTCAATTTTAAAATGTAATACTTTCAAACAAAGAAATGCCTGATTTTTCCAGAGTTTTTTAGTAATAAAATGTGCATTTAGATGTTTGTATACTTATATTTTATTTGAAAACTATTTTGAATATTATTAATTATTTAAAGAATTCTACAAAATATTTGTTGTACTGTAAACACATTTCTGGTACCCAAAAGGTACTGACGAGGGCATTGATGTTTCTTTTATTTAGAGTGTTTCATACAGTACATGATTGAATTACATTTGTTGGTTGTATGTGGGTTTTATTGCATATTTCCTGTTAATATTTTGGTAAAAAGAGAAAAATCTAGTATTTGGTATTTCTGAAATCTTTAAACTTGCATAACAATTATCTTGAAACTTTGCATTAAGAAATAGTTTTGGAGATTCTGTATTTTTATGGAAAATTATGTGATTGAATGTTTAAAATTTCCTTTTTAACAACAAATTTTTTAAATTTGACTTTTTACTGGAACATATATATTAATGAAAAAAATATGTCTTATGCAATCTCTGTGGCATTACCAGAGTTTAGTCGCAGTCTTCAAAGAGCTCAGAAATATCAATTAGCTAATAACCTCACTTAAATAAGGGTCTACTTAAAGCTAATATTAAGTATGATTGTCAGCCTTGCAAAAATTCTGGTCAGATGCATTTGCCCATTACATTGGTTATTTAAAAGTACTTTGAGTTATTTTATATTTTCTTTTAATTTATGGTTTTAAAAGAAAGGTATTGTAAAATAAGAAGTGATATCACATTACCTATGTGTTAATTTTCAATAATTTATTACATTTTTCTGTTGCCTTAACTAAGCATGTAGGTGTTATGAGAAATTTGGTTCCTGGGTTCTGCCAGGGCTCATTTTATAAGGCACACTTTGAATATATAGATACATGGATAATAATTTAGTTGTAATATGAATTCTGTGTTTTTTTATTTTGTTTTTCCAATTGGGATATTAATATGCTGACTAAAGGCATGAGTTTTGAGGTGTTTTTTTAATATTACCTGTATGTGAAGAAAGATTAATTTATACAATTTTTAACATTAATATGTTCTGTGCACTTTCTAATTCTAGAAAAATATTTTTTATACATTTAAGGTTTTAAAAAGTGCATTATCTGTTGGGTAATTTTATTTGTAAAAGGAATATTTTCATGTGTGGCAAACCAGTTGTAAATATTTGCATTTCAAACATATTTTCTGTATTCTGTTAGCAGTCGAACATGCTGCAGCTGAGCATACCAGCCTTTGAACTTGAAAAAACCATGCAATAAATTGAACAGAATCAAGTCCGTCTTGCTGAGTGCTTGTTTTACTTGCCATTTCATACATAATCATAAGTGATTGTGATTCAGCACTTATATACTATTGAACACATTAAATTTGGTCATTTGTTTTCAAAGTTTTCTTGAAAGCCTCTAGAGTTTTGTCTTCAGGGACATTAGAAGACATGACAATGCTAGCTGGTGCAATGGAGAACAATCTTAATCTGTAGTAAGCAATTTTTAAGGATGACTGAGTAAGAGTTGGTATTGAAATCCAGATATATTGTAGATAAATCTGAGGCAATATCATAAAGTATACTGTAGCACTTGTTTAACTGCTTAAAGACTTTATAACATAATGAAGAAAAGGTTTTGTCGTCTCTACTTACTTAGCGCAAAGAACTCTGTTCAGTCGGTTCTGTTTAAGATGTTTTGTAGGAAATATCCAAACTGTGTAAAGTAATCTTAAGAACAAATTGTTATGTAAATGAGACTTGAACATGGTGAAAGTGGGTGTAGTAAGGCCTTGATAAAAGAGCATAAAAGAATATAAAGCAGGCCAGCAGCTTCACTAACCAGCTCAAAAGAGACTCACACAGACCATCTTATTCCTAACTACCACCAAAAGGCTTTGATCTGACTGAACTCAAAAATGGAGGAACTGGATTAAAATTCAAAAATAAGCTTAAAGGTTCAAGAATGACTCACAAGAGATAGATAAAGGACAAACTTGTTCTTATGACCAAAAGGCAATAATAATTTCTTTATAAATAAATTTAAAAATATTTGTTTATAAATAAAGAAATAACAAAAAAAAATCAAAAGAGTAAAAAGGAGTTGCCTAAAAAGGCAATAATAAAGCAAACAAATCTCAAATCAAAATCTAGAAACAGAAACCAATAAACAGAGAAAAAAATGGCAAAATCCAAAAACAAACAATATACCTTGATGCATTCATCAGACATCAATGAACACCTGCTGAAGTTCCTGTTTCTCTGGCAAAAATAGCTAGAAGGAGGCTCAGGAGTGTTGACGTCAGGGTGGCACCTCTGCCTCTTAAGGAACCACCCACAAAGAGCAAGGAACAAGTTTAAGCAAACTTAAAGACAATACACAATTAACCAATTATAAACATAATCAACAGAAATAATTAAAATATGAAAAATAATTCAAAATTAAAAAAGACAACAATAAATCATGCAATAGATTTGAATTAAGGTTGTAATACAACATAAATATCCATACAACCAGGATCTTAGCTTTTTGCTGAACAGAGATAATTATTATGTATTAGTGGTATAGGAAAAGCTTTCAATCAAATATAAGTTCTGTTTAAGACAGCGTTTCTCAACTTTTATAGTCTCAGTAACCAGTTGTACCTGTTTGAAGTTAACTGACAACACACAGACAGCTATTGAAAATGGGTGGGGTGTGTGGGGGATAGTGATTTAGCCCCCTTGGGGAAACAAGCAAGATTAGAAGAGTTGATGGAGTGGGTCACAAGTCACAATTGGAAGCCATGACTGAGTGGTTGATGAAGGCATATACTTCACACTACCTTTGCCTGTGTACTTTCTTTCTTTTTGTGTTGTTGACTCAGATGACCAAACAGGAGCTTCCTGCTGAGACAAAATTAAAGTTTGTTGACCTGTAGGTATGTGAGGGGTATCTCAGATCACTTTCAAACTGTGATGTCAGAATTATGAAAAGATCTCTAAATGTTATGAAAGAAGTCCACATTAAATAACTTTCAGTTTCTCTTTTTGTGGTTGAGACATGGTAATAGACCATTTCCAACAAATAATTAAAAACACAATTACTGTAATAAGCCAAAAAAACTAAGTGTTACAATTTATTCATAACACAAGGATAATAAAAGATGGATATATGCAAGTATATATAGATGCATATGTATATAGATAAACAGAAGGACAGTAACAAAAAACAAAAAAATATAAGTTTACGCTAGATTAGTTTGAACATTTTCTCTCCATTAGAAAAAGGCACATAACTTATTAGTTCTATTTCTCAGCTTAGTTCGTTCTCTTTCTCTCTGGTGGAAAGAGACACATAACTTATGCATTCTGATCTTTCAATTTATATGGTCAAGATGGAGACATTCTTTTTCTAGATATTTAGTTTCTAGAGTCTGCACCGTGATGGCTGTGTTGATTTGTTCACACTGGTTTCCACTCCCGACACACAACGCCTCTGTGTGTGTATTGTTGAGCTACTTACTGAGAAGAGAAACATATAAAAGCTAAAAACATTTGAATTACAATCATACCAATAAGAAGAATACAATTGCTGACTTTATCCTAACTACTAAATTAAAACCAAGTGTTCTCAGAATCAAAGTAAGTGTACTTATGGTTTGGTTCCTATTGACTTTCTGGGTTTCTCTTGCATATGTGGATAAATGTTCAGGGTGCTTTTTCTTTCTTTGTTAATAAGCTGTTCTCCTTTCTTCTCACTTTTTGGTTGCAACTGGTACTGTAGTTTTCCCCCAAGGTTTCACATAGGCTTGCCCTCATTTGCTAACAATAAATTTATATCTGCTGAGTTATCAGTGATTAGTCAACTCCCTTCTTTAGCAAGACAAACATATGGCTTTACATATGTCTATCTTATTCATGCACCTTTAGCAAGGTTGTAACATGTGGTGTCTCCATCTAACTCTGAAATAGTCTTCCACTGTTCCATTCCAGTACCTGGTTTCCCTTTGAAGTCAAAATGGATTGTTGTAGCCTTTGTTGAGGCCACACCTTAGGCTACAGGAGTTCTGCTATGGAGCAGAGTTATGGTCAGGCTGAGGACAGGGACATAAACCCAACCTTTTAATTGACAATTGTTGCAAAGTTTTGTCCATCAAGGGTGCCAATCTTCAAGTTATGGCTCTTTGTTAACTGACCAAGTGTTTAAATGGTGCATCATGTAAACATCTCTGGATGTCAATTTGCCAATGATTGATCAGTCTTATCAGGTGAGACCTAGAAACTGCATTCCAAAGAAGTCATGTATGGAGAGAACTGACTCTTGAGCTGAACTTAAGATTGAAAGGACTTATGTGGCAAAATAAAGCAAAATGGATAATTCTGGCTGTCCCACACACCAATGTAATCTATAATTTTACCTTCTTGTGTTGGCTTGTATTTCTTCAGAATATTATAGTCATTAACCTCTTTTTAGATATTTTTGAATTTGTCGGGTTCTTTCCACTTTTTCTGAGTTCCACAAAGCCAACTGCCAATATCGATTACACACTTCCTCATGTTATCATCTGTCCCATAATTCAAGTACTCCCAGAAATAACTTTCCCATTTACAACCAATTCTTTGCTGTGTGTTCAAATTCAAAATCATGTTCTGTCTAGGCAACTGACCACCATAATGCTCATTAAGCTACATAGTCTTATAGTGCATAGTCACTAATTAAAAGAAGGAATGTTCAACAGCAGTATTCCCCACTAAAGATCAGGCCAGCATGAGCAAATATTTTCAGTTATTTTACTGTATTAGCACCTCCTGCTACTACACAATGTAATTCTTTATTCATATGTAATCATTTCAAATGTGATGCATTACAAAACAAACTTGAAAATGTATTTAACAGTTCGAACACAGTTCATTCATATATCCATTCATCAAGCTGAACAGATGTATTGAATATTGCTCATGACTAGATGTAAAAAAAATGCGCAGGCAAATTAACCGCATATTCTTTTTATAGTGTGTTTTCTTATAAACATCTAGACTATTAAACATCATTGAGATGTGACTTAACACTGCCACAAATTACAACAGTGTATTTACATCAGTCTAAAAGCTGAGTCACATTATCAGGTCAGGTCAGGTTGGCGAGCACGCCCTGTTAGTGTGTGTTGCTGCACCCACCACATGATGAAACAGCTTGGGATCCTGGTTGGCAACCCCTAGGCAGACATGTGATCCAGTCCCAGCCCAGAGAAATGACCATCTATCTGCTACAGCCAGGTGTTACGTGGATGTCCCCTTGTCCTGGTCCAGCTGCTTGGGTCCTCAACAATGAAGATCCCATAAGCCGGATCACCTTCAAGGAATCGCACCACAGTAGTGCCATAACTGATGCTTCCTCACAATGCAGGTACTGTAATATGCCTCACTTGGAACTCTTTGAGGAACCACTGGTTCAACTCTGAACAGACACAGTACCAAAGGAGTCCAGTCTTCATCTCAGATTACTGAATTTTTCAGCAAAACAAGAAGCCCCATAACTTTGAAGACTTGGACCTTCATCCTTTTGCCAAGATATCAGCAGCACCACACACCCTTTTCCAGCATCCTCATGACCCCTCATGCTCTCCCAATCCATCCAATGACTTCATAAAAAGAGTCACCAGAGACATGAATGTTGCTGCCGAGGTAAGTAACCTCTCAACATTGTCAATATTCTCTCCACAGACAGACACACTGCTGATGGTTATGCCCAAGAAGTCATTATCCAGGATACTCGCAAGCCCAGACACTCAGAACCTCCATTGACTCTGCAAAGATCACAGCATTGTTGGCAAAGTCAAGATCAGTGAATCTTTCTTCACCAATAGATATCTCACAGCTGCAATACCCCATGACCCTGCCTAACACCCAGTCTATGCAAGCAAATGAGAAAAACACAGAGGTTCTGCCTCCACTCTGCACAGCACTCACAGTACCAGTATACGGGTTGGCCATGACAGCCAGCAAGTTTGGGGTGATCCTACAAAGTCTCAGGATATCCCACAGGGCAACTCAATCAATTGAGTTGAACATTTCCAAAAATTGACAAAGGCTGCAAAGAAACTCTGCCAATATTCACATTTGCACTCCATAAGAACTCTCAGAGACAGGATGTGGTTGATGGTAGACTTCTTAAGTATAAAACTAGACTGCTCCAGTTGCTGGTAAATGAGCAAGTAATCATGTATGCTGTTGAGGATGACCCTAGCTGGACTAATGTGCTAGAGTCACATTTTGGTCTTGCAAAAATGATTACTGGCTAGAAATATATTCTTCTGTTTTAAATAATAATGATCATCATTCCTTTCATTCCTGATTGAATCTGCCTAATCCAACAGACACAAACATGATAGCATCAGGTTCAAAGCAGGAATCATAACCAAATATGAAAGATAAGTCCTCAAAAATGACTACAGCAATGCAACAAATTGGGAGAAAATGCTACATTGCCAAACAAAAGTCTACTTTCATAAAAGTTGTCAACAATGAGATAATATAAGAAAATGTTTTTTTCTCACTTGAAACTGTGCTTGATGACATGGGGCTTGGTTTTAAAGACTTAGTTAATCTCCATACCATAATCTTTCAAGCCCAAAATTTCACATTGATTACAGTTTTACTACATTCTATTGTGTATTTGTTTTGCACATTTAACAGTAAAAAGGTTTTCCTGCTGTGCTGCCATGAAATCAGTTTTATTTCCAAAACCTTTGGAAATATAAACAGAGTGATTTTTCAGAATATTCTAATGTTTACATGTTTTGTCAACTTCCTGGTGGACTTACTGTAATTCATCCTAACTTCCATCTTTGATTCAATGGCTAGAGATTAGATCAGACATTTGGGTTTTCATCTTCATTTCTAGGTTGCTGAAGTAATAGGTGAGCATTAACGAAACTAATTGTTCGCTTTAACATCAATTTTCAAAAGATTTGCCTATGGGCTTTCCAAGGTTTAATAGCTGATTACCAGAAGGTTTGCCATTGTGCCGTAAACTTGTTCTTTGTAAACTTTTTGGGGCTTCTTTATGTACTACTAAAACATTTTGTGCACTGAAACTTATGGTGTCCACACCAGGAAACACACACCTAATGGGAACTGGCTTATTAAAAAAATAAATATATATGTGAATTTAAAGGAGGTTTTTCTATTTTATTTTTTTAGTTTTCAAGTATTGATTTTAAATTCAAGTTAATTTTCATTTTTCATTTAGCTTTTAGTTTTATTTTTGTTTCAGTTATTGAAATGCTTTTTTAGCTATTTTGTTTATTTATGATGATAACCTTGCAACAAAATAATAAAATAGTCATGAACAGTCATTTTTACTCTATGGACAATAAACAGATTTATAAAGCAAATAATTTTTTTAATGGTAATAATAATTTAATACATTTATATAGTGCTTTTCTAACCTGCTCAAAGATCTTTTACATTGATAAAAATATGAAATGATTGTGTAAACTATCCAAAGCTTGTGTAAATTATCAAAATTAAATAGGACTTTGCATTTACCTTATATGAAAAACACACAAATGAACATTATTATATGTGTTATGTTTATTGTAAATTTCTCTTTGCTGTTAACGATACTTCTAAATGCACAGATATTACACAGCCAAATAATGTTTGTTTGTATTGTGAGGGAAATAACAGTCACGTTTTACGAAGTTAGCAACTTCACCAGTTGTCCTGCTCTCTCTGGGAGCACCCACTGAAATGTGATTGTGCTGGCTGGATGAAAAAGGAAAGCAGGTCATCTTCTGCTTGTCGTTTTGCTTACTGTCTGTCAAATCCAATAAAAAGTCCCGGGGTCCTTAACGAATGTAAGTAGCCATGGCTATTCCTCATTTTTTTGTTGGTTTAAGAAAAGATAAAGCACTAATACCATTGTTTAATGGATTGAATCTCTTTTGTGCTTCACTTAAAAATGTCTGTATTATATATGTATACTGTGTAATTACACTTATGACAGACATGCAACAAATACATTATAAAATATAATCTTTCCCAAATATTTTCATTTGCTTATATGTTCTTGTGTTAAAACTGACTTTTGGTCATTTTTTTAATAAGAGAAAATATGAAACAGTTAATTTATAGTTCAAGGTTTGATTTTTAGTTGCACACTTATTAGTGTATGGATAACACTTTTGGTACAACAAAATGTAATACTAATTTAATATAATGTAGTAATAATGAATATTAATAAGCATATTAATTGAAACGTAGTAAAGATATGGATAGTGAATTATTAGATGGGGCGGCACGGTGGCGCAGTGGGTAGCGCTGCTGCCTCGCAGTTGGGAGATCTGGGGACCTGGGTTCGATTCCCGGGTCCTCCCTGCGTGGAGTTTGCATGTTCTCCCCGTGTCTGCGTGGGTTTCCTCCGGGCGCTCCGGTTTCCTCCCACATTCCAAAGACATGCAGGTTAGGTGGATTGGCGATTCTAAATTGGCCCTAGTGTGTGCTTGGTGTGTGGGTGTGTTTGTGTGTGTCCTGCGGTGGGTTGGCACCCTGCCCGGGATTGTTTCCTGCCTTGTGCCCTGTGTTGGCTGGGATTGGCTCCAGCGGACCCCCGTGACCCTGTGTTCGGATTCAGCGGGTTGGAAAATGGATGGATGGATGGATTATTAGATATCAATTAAATATAGCAACTTCACTTCTATATAAAATCTAAATAGCATTTAATATATTTTTAAAAGCCCTTTAATGTTTGAAGATCCTCTTGTGACAAAACTCCATTTCAGCTTAAAGCCTGCATAAATTGCAATACACTGTTGCCAGGACAGACATTTTGCTTGATTATCACTCAAATGAACTTGTGGTGGAGGCAGTTTGCAGGCAACCACCACATGTTAATCATCAATATTCATGCTCCCATCTTTAAAGTGCTTTACCCATCCTTTGACACTGCTATCACTCTTGAAGGCATCTCTGCAGGTCAGCCATTGGGATTTCCTTATTCACAAGAAATTAAATTACTGCACACTGTTAAAATGACATGTATAGTACAACATAAAAAAATTGTATTGCAATTGCAAGAGGGCAAGAGCAGAGCAAATTCTCAGGTAAAATGCAAGAATAGATTATACTAATTACTAAAAACAGAACTAGTACACATAAAGACATAGATCTGTTAAAACACACAGAAATTTAAGTAGAAACTGACTAATATAAATGGAAACCAACAGTAATTGCCCACTAATCTAATGCTGAACTGTGATCAGTTGACAACAGAGGAGATCAGACTTGTAAGAGAGAAAGTCAAAGACAAAGTCAGATACAGAGTCCAGGAGATCTGGGCCAACTGGCCACCTACTGCCTCCTGGCTATTCATATAGCAGAGTCTGTGCTGGGCCATCCAGTCTGGTGACAGAATCTTTCCATCTGATGATTCCAATGATCCTTTATGAAGAGATGACTCTTCCATATGCAGTAGAGCAGTGGCACCAAGTGACAAAATGCAAAGAAAAGAAACCAAATAGAGGAGGGTTATTAGCAGTTTATAATTATGATATTACTTATATTTTGGTACAAATGACTAACAATCAGAGATGCAGTATGAACAGCTAGTCAGCAGCTCTAGTCAGGGTATGCTAGACTAAAGTACTGAGTCTTCAGCCCAGACATAAAAGCTGGGACTGAAGTGGCATCTCTTATATTAGCAGGTAGATAATTCCACAGCTTTGGGGCCCTGTAACTAAAAGCTCAACCTCCCACTATTATTTTACCAATTCTTGGAAAAATATGTAGGCTGGCATATTGAGATCTCAGTGTGCTCCTTGGTTTATAAGTAATGATAAGTTCAGATAAGTAAGCAGGGCCTTTGCCATTTTAGGCTTTAACTGTTAAAAGAAGCATTTTGAAATCAGCCCTAAAACTCAACTGGGAGCCAGTGTAAGTACTTGAGAACTGACGTTATCTGTCCATATTTTCTGATTCTTATAATACTCACAGAAGCATTTTGAATTAACTGAAGGCTGTATAAAAAAACAATTTGAACAGCCAGTGAATAATGCATTGCGGTAGTCAATTCTGCTAAAAATAAATGCATGAATTAATTTCTCAGTATCCTGCATATTTAGAAAATTTTCTAATTTTCCAACATTTCTAAGAAAGAAAAAACATGTTTTTGATAGTTTTATAATGTGTGTTTTAATCAACATGCTAATGTCAAATATAATGCCTAACTTGTGCTCTGATTCAGTAAAACTAATGGTGATTCCAATGGAGTTAAAATGTGCCAGAATGTTATTTGCATACCGCATTTTCTCTCGAATAATTAATATTTCTGTTTTTTCCTGTATTCTCATCCATCTATTCCTTTAACTCACTAACACAGTTAACTAAGGAGAGCATCACAGAAACGATCAGGTCCCTAAGCATTTGGACAGTGACACAATTTTCATAACTCTGTCACTGCATGCAAGCACTATGGATCTGAAACAAAGCCATCAAAATGTGATTGAATTGTGGACATTCAACTTTACTTCAAGGATTTTAACTAAAATATCATATGAGCTGTTTAGACATTTTAGACATTAAACATTTTTATACATGGTCCCTCTATTTTCAGGGGCTCAAATGTATATGGACAAACTAACATAATCATCAATAAAATTATCATTTTCAATATTTGGTTGAACATCCTTTACAGTCAATGACTGTGTAAAGTATGGAACCCATGGCCATCTGCAAGCGCTCATTTATTTATTTAATTTATGAGTTTGAGAGGTCTTATTAAATCAGGGTGACATGAGGTGTGAAAGCAAAGCACAGCAGCAGCAGAAGAGTGTATTACAGCACCTAAGGAGAATATCTTAAAATTTATTTGGAGCAAAAAAGTATTCTAATCAGTTATTAAAGAAAAAATACAGTTGGAATAAAAGACTTGCAAAGACTTGCTTTCACTTTAACCACTTTTATTTTAATAGGAGTTACTGTATGCAAAGCCTCTTTCAAAATCACATTATACCGTGTATACTCATGGATAAGATCTCCCACAGATAAGTCAGGACTTGATTTTACAGTATAATTTCTGGTATTTTATAATGTCGGTCGTATAAGTCAAATGCAGAAAACTCACGGTATTGGTACAAGGGATTATGATATGCTAACACCCATCTGAGAGAGTAGCCACAGAGCACACTGCCTTTTTTTTTCTATGTGGGTGAGGCAATGTGCTGTATCAGTGCGCGCTCCTAACCTCTCTATCTCTATCTCTCTATTGTGCCTACATGACCACACAGTAATACCCGAACTATTCCGAAGCAAAGTTTGCACTGATTTGTGTTTTTGTATATCACACCCTCATACACCTTTATCGTAAGAGCATCCCTTATCTACGATGAAACATTCAATCAGAAGAAAATATGAAGCTGGTTTTAAATTAAATATCATTGAAGTAGTGAAAAACATTGGTAACTGCGCTGCTGCAACAAAATTCTATGCGTCTGAGAAATTGATGCGAGAGTGGAGGAGGTAAGAAGATGTAAAAAAAAAAATTAAGTGTCTCATTTTTGAACGGCGTATAAGTCGGGGTCTGATTTTGTGATCGATTTTTCGGGTTTCAGGACCCGATTTACACGTGAGTATATATCATAATTTGTTTTTAGCTGATCCAAATTGTTTCCCTCAATTATGCAAAAAATTTTGATGCAGAGTTGCAGTCTAGATGTCACTTTATCTTTGTTTTAAGCTGAGAGTAGTGATTAGCAAAAGCAAAATTAAATCAGACATAATTAAGCAGTGATCAGAAATTACCTCCTTTAATGGACTAATATTTAAATTTTGAATCTCAACTCTAAGTAATAATTAGATCTATTGTGTGGTTAAGACTATGTGTTTGGCAATTAACACTCTGGCAAAACCCTACTGAGTTTAATAAATAAGTATAATACTTGCTGGAAATGTCAGTTTCATCATCAATATGTATATTAAAATCCC
This sequence comes from Erpetoichthys calabaricus, assembly GCF_900747795.2. Taxonomy (NCBI): domain Eukaryota; kingdom Metazoa; phylum Chordata; class Cladistia; order Polypteriformes; family Polypteridae; genus Erpetoichthys; species Erpetoichthys calabaricus. The sequence goes on along the minus strand of NC_041395.2, from coordinate 109,615,182 downwards.
CCATCAATACAACATGACAATAATTTTATAGCAAAATTGGATGAAACATCCATAAACATGAATATGGTGTTGTGTAGACTAGCACTGCAATTGTGCTGAAATCTGGAAGGATGTAAATTCACCTACATTTTTAGAAGCACTTTGAAGGGAATCTCCTATAAATTACATCGTATATAATCTTGGTAAGGAGTCAGGGACAATTTAATCCTGACATTTTCTTTTAGCTTTGGTGCATAAAGATATGAAGATCTTTTTTAATACCTCTGATTGCTGCAAATAGATATCATCAGTGCCAACATGCAACAATAAAGTAGATACTTCATTGTAAGGTCCAATTTAGATCCTACGTCAGATATCTTTGTCCCTGTGAGGCATTTAACTTTAACTGCAGGATTTACATAATTTGGATTTCTAACATTGTGCACCGTGGAGTTGTCAGTTACAAGAACTTTGTTAACAGTATCAACAGATGTGCTGCTGAACACTGAGAATCTGTTCTGGGTCTGGATGCTGAGGGACTAAATTTTGACTTCTTAGACACCTGTCTCACTGTTACCCACTCACCTTGTGGCTTAATTGGTGCTGCTAATTTTGGCTGCACATTGACTACGGTCAGGTCTGAAGAGACTGAAGATGAATGAGAAATGGCCAAATTATCTAAACAAATCAAATTAAATCATTTTTTTTGTTTGCCTAATCAGTATCAGGGTTATAAAGCAGTCCTCCAAAGTGTGTATTTTCCTGATAAACCGCAAGTTAACTATATGTTTTTGCCAGGTATAATTGTGTTGTCAGAAAACCTATATTGTACTGCAGGACACACAACATATAAACATGCCCTTGGTAGGCAGAGGAGAAATTGAAGTTATGCTGAGTACTGAGTTCATCTTTGTCCTTGTACCAGCAGTCACTTCTGTGCCTTCCAAGTTCACCAGACTTATTGAGAGACTGTTATGTTTAGGCTTTCACTACCAACTGGCCGATTAACTTTGCACTGTTTCTTCTTCTCTTCTTTTATTCCAACTGTATTTTTTCATTAATAACTGATTAGAATACTTTTTTGCTCCAAATAAATTTTAAGATATTCTCCTCAGGTGCTGTAATACACTCTTCTGCTGCTGCTGTGCTTTGCTTTCACACATCATGTCATTATCATCTGTTTTCTTGCATTGTACAATGAATAAGTTTTTTATCCATACTGTATGTGAGAAAATATATTATTATGTGGAATTGTAAGGAATTTTTCATCAATTTTCAAGAATATAATACACTTTCATGACTTTTTTTTATCAGCGCTATGCAGCTGTACCTGTTGTTCCCTCCAGAGGGCCACATACTATCTGTCAGGATCTCTGCCTCTCTCACTGATATTACAACCTGGATGATGGAACACTATCTCCAGTTCAACCTGGCAAAGATGGACCTTCTTGTTAGCCCAGCTCCTCCATTTAATCAGCACCCTATTTGTGTATAGCTTGGCTCTTTATCACTTATACATGCCAAGTCAATACGCAGCCTTGGAATGGTGATTGATAACCAGCTGTTTTTCTGAGTTCATATTGCTGTGGTCTCATAAGTCTTATAGATTCACTTTATACAATATCTGTGAAATTGTAGGATGACGTTGGAGATCAAGAAGAGGAAGAGAGTGAGGGCAGAGCCAAGGATCAAATTGTGGAAGATGAAAAAGGAAGACTTCAAGGTTGAGTTTAGGGAGGAGGTGAGACAGGCATTGGGTGGTAGTGAAGAGTTAGCAGACAGCTGGGAAACTACTGCAGATGTAGTAAGGGTGACAGCAAGAAGGCTGCTTGGCGTGACATCTGGAAAGAAGAAAGAGGAAAAGGAAACCTGGTGGTGGAATGAGGAAATACAGGAGAGTATACAGAGGAAGAGAATGGCAAAGAACTGGGATAGTCCGAGAGATGCAGAAAGTAGACAAGAGTACAAGGAGATAAGGCGCAAGGTGAAGAGAGAGGTGGCGAAGGCTAAAGAAAAGGTGTATGATGAGTTGTATGAGAGGTTAGACACTAAGGAGGGAGAAAAGGACCAGTACCGATTGGCTAGACAGAGGGACCGAGCTGGGAAAGATGTGCAGCAGGTTAGGGTGATAAAGGATAAAGATGGAAACATATTCACAAGCAAGGAGAGTGTGTTGAGCAGATGGAAAGAGTACTTTGAGAGGCTGATGAATGAAGAGAACGAGAGAGAAGAGGTTGGATGATGTGGAGATAGTGAATCAGGAAGTGCAATGGATTAGCAAGGAGGAAGTAAGGACAGCTATGAAGAGGATGAAAAATGGAAAGGCCATTGGTCCAGATGACATACCTATGGAAGCACGGAGGTGTTTAGGAGAGATGGCAGTGGAGTTTTTAACCAGATTGTTTAATGAAATCTTGGAAAGTGAGAGGATGCCTATGGAGTGAAGAAGAACTGTACTGGTGCCAATATTTAAGAATAAGGAGGATGTACAGGACCGCAGTAACTACAGGGGAATACAATTGATGAGCCACAGCATGAAGTTATGGGAAAGAGTAGCGGAAGCTAGGTTAAGAAGTGAGGTGATGATTAGTGAGCAGCAGTATGGTTTCATGCCAAGAAAGAGCACCACAGAGGCAATGTTTGCTCTGATGATGTTGATGGAGAAGTTTAGAGAAGGCCAGAAGGAGTTGCATTGCGTCTTTGTGGACCTGGAGAAAGCATATGACTGAGTGCATCGAGAGGAGCTGTGGTATTGTATGAGGAAGTCGGGAGTGGCGGAGAAGTATGTAAGAGTTCTACAGGATATGTACGAGGGAAGTGTGACAGTGGTGAGGTCTGTGGTAGGAGTGACGGATGCATTCAAGGTGGAGGTGGGATTACATCAGGGATCAGCTCTGTGCCCTTTCTTATTTGCAATGGTGATGGACAGGTTGACAGACGAGATTAGACAGGAGTCCCCGTGGACTATGATGTTTTCTGATGACATTGTGATCTGTAGTGATAGTATGGAGCAGGTTGAGGAGACTCTGGAGATGTGGAGATATGCTCTAGAGAGGAAAGGAATGAAGGTCAGTAGGAACAAGACAGAATACATGTGTGTAAATGAGAGGGAGGTCAGTGGAAAGGTGAGGATGCAGGGACTAGAGTTGGTGAAGGTGGATGAGTTTAAATACTTGGGATCAACAGTACAGAGTAATGGGGATTGTGGAAGAAAGGTGAAAAAGAGAGTGCAGGCAGGGTGGAATGGGTGGAGAAGAGTGTCAGGAGTGATTTGTGACAGACGGATATCAGCAAGAGTGAAAGGGAAGGTCTACAGGACGGTAGTGAGACCAGCTATGTTATATGGGTTGGAGACGGTGGCACTGACCAGAAAGCAGGAGACAGAGCTGGAGATAGCAGAGTTAAAGATGCTAAGATTTGGACTGGATGTGACGAGGATGGACAGGATTAGAAATGAGTACATTAGAGGGTCAGCTCAAGTTGGACAGTTGGGAGACAAAGTCAGAGAGGCGAGATTGCGTTGGTTTGGACATGTGTAGAGGAGAGATGCTGGGTATATTGGGAGAAGGATGCTAAGGATAGAGCAGTCAGGGAAGAGGAAAAGAGGAAGGTCTAAGCGAAGGTTTATGGATGTGGTGAGAGAGGACATGCAGGTGAAGGGTGTAACAGAAGAAGATGCAGAGGACAGAAAGATATGGAAGAACATGATCCGCTGTGGCAACCCCTAACGGGAGCAGCCGAAAGAAGAAGAAGAGGGCATGACAAATACACACAGGTGTACATGGTAACAAGCTAAATGGAGAATTGCTGGTCTCTTTTGTCATTTGCATCTTACTGCTAATCAGGAGCAATTAAAAACCAAGACTACAGCTGTTTAAGACTAAAATAAGCAATAAGGGTTCAAAATATTAAGGAGCGAGACAACTAAAATAAAGCAGAAGTGTAACTTGAGCAATAATGGCTTCTTATTAAGCAATTCGGTTGGAGCAAAAACCTGCAGCCACTGCGGACCTCCAGGGCAGTGATTGAGGACGCCTGATCCAGGCACTCAAGCAAGTGAACTCATTATTTAAACATGATTTATTTCCAGTTCTTTCCACATATTTTAGATATGACTTTGTATATTAAGACGTCAACTCCATTTTTATCAGCTTCAACTTGTGGCCATTTGACATACCTTTTAAAATGCTTTCATTAAATTGTAAGTTGTCTTTGGTGGCAGCTCTTTATAAACCTGCTCATTATTTAGCCATTGGTCACAGAGAAACCAAACGCATGCCATCGAGTATAGTTAAATGGTTTTAGTCCAAAGTTAATCCCTTTGCTCAGCAGCCAAGTGTATTTACAGCTCCAGCTAAGTGGGAGTGTCTGGCGTCACATCTCCCTCCCCTCAATCGTCCAGTGAAGCCGGATCAAATGGCTTGTGCATACTTGTTGTATTTCGCTCAGCTGGCTGGCCTATTTTTCTAGAAGAGCCTCCTGGGAGGAGCTTTTGACAGACAGGCAGGCAGGCACATTTTGTACCTCCCGGCCTTTTGTGCCTTCTCAACTTCTGAGCAGGCCCCTTCATGCAGTTAAAGAGGCATTACAGGAAGCTGTCAGATCGCTCCCGTTCTCCCAGTTAACATATTAAGCTAATTTCCTGACTTTCTGGCATAACCTTTTTTCCTAAAGGATTTAACAAGCAAATAGGAAGAACTGAACTTGTTCAACTCCACAAGTGCCCTGCCTCAGCTTTGAAACTTCAGTTGCTTTCATCAAGTTTCCATGGATTCAGTGGAATCTGACGGGAAAACAGTGTCCAGCCGGTAAAGTAAGTGTCCTCTGTCGTGTTGTGTTTACACTTCAAACTGAGTAAAAATGGACTTTTATGTGGCAAGTCAGTATCTTTATGGTCTTTGTGATTATCCTCCCTGTTCTTATTGATGCTTGAAATGTTGCTTTTAGCTTTTTTTTAATTATTATACTTGCATGGACATGTACAAAAATTCTCTTCAAATATAATCATGTAATTATGGTGAACGTTTTGATGGTGCTTGTGGAGTATGAAATTTCAGCGTCCCTGGAAGTTAGCTAAATCAAGAAATGTTGTCATTGAATGAATATTTCAGATATAAATAATAGAGTGGGGTATATATATTGATAGGATGATGTCAATTTCCTTACTATAGTGAACTGAATTGTTGTCCACATTGAATTACGTGTTGTTTTTCATAAGACGGATGACATCTCCTGGAAACTGATATGCAGGGCACTTTAAAAACAGACTGGATTTCTGGTTTATGTCCAGCCCTGAGGAGGAGAGATCCATTAGTCATGGGTTCCCAGAGGATTTCCCCTTTCACAAAACAGATGGAGGATTTTTTTTTCTTTCTTTAGTTCTCGCAGTAATTATACAATAAGTAACAGATCATGACTAATATTTGATGAGGTTGATTGTTTTTTTTTTTTTCTTGTGTTCCTTTGTCACTGATGCTGCCATGCCCTGTGCTGTGGGTTTTTAAGTGTAAGTTTACAATGCTGGGTCCTAGTGTCTTTTTCAGTTTCCCATTTGTGACTGTTTGAATCATTTTAAATGTACTGAACGTCAGAGTTAATGATACTCGTCACATTCACAGTTAAGCTGAGTTTCAGTACTTTCATGACCTCGTCTTGAATTACTTATTTTGTTTTCTTTTGATTTAACCTACTTTTGTTAAAGTATGCCTGATGTTAGTTTATTCTATTATTTTTTTGAATTAAAATATTATTGCAGTAAGTAGTAAAGAAAACTAAGGACTGAAAAACATGAACAGATTCAGGTGTAACATATCCACAGCCAAAAACTCTGTTTATCAGTGGAAGAAAACCCTGGTTTGTCAATGGCTGTCATTTTGAACCCCTTCCTTTCCACCAACTCAGGCACAGAAGTGTGACGTTTTATATAAAAAGAAGACTGAGCTGCGGGAGCATAGCAGCGAATCTGATGCCTCGTTTCCACTGTTGTAGCTGATCCATATCTGAGGTGTAAACGTCTGTGCATTTGGTCCGCCTGACCCATTTGTGTACTGCACACAGTTGCTATGGAAAGACATCTGAATCTGCCGTGGTAAGGGTCATTTGAAGGCATGCTTGCATGTTAATATGTGGCCTAGCGCAATGCTCACAAGCATGTGGAAAGAGTTCGACTGGGTGTATAATCGAGATCACTGAAAAACCAAGCTTTTTTGTAAATTACTAAATATGGATAATAGGAAATAGAATCGATCCATAGAAGCCGATATTTTTAAAGGTGAGTGAAGTCAAATGACTTTTAGAATATTTAAGCTTTCTCAATTTGTTGCCCTTTACAATACTTAGGCAGGCCACTGTCTAACTTGCTGAAATCCTGAACCCAGAGCTTCTCCATCTTTGAGTAACAATAGCTAGGTTACAGGCTAACATTACTTAAAAAATGAATTACCAAATAAACAAATCAATGTGAAATTTGGTAAAGGGTTATGTGAAAGGCCAAATATAAAATTTAGACTCATCAATTAATTTTTTAGGGGCCAAAGACAGCCAGTTCCTTTACAGATGCCAAACATTTTGTGTGCCTTTTGATTGGTAGGAATCACAGAGCTTGAGATTGTTCTTTTATGGAATCATTTACATACATGAAAATGCAGATATTCAAAAACACAGCTGTAGAATTAAAGAAATCATTCTCAGCTGGCTTAACCTGTACATTTTGATTTAAGTGCATGTAAACCCCCCTTTGGTGGTGGTATACAGTTTCTTGTGCTGTGTCAAAGAGTCATAGAGGGTCCAAATTATGTCCTGTCACTCATCCAACCAAGAAGTGTGCAAATTCTCTTCTGGTGGAGGTCGATCAGGAGAGGAGGTAGACAAACAGCAGAACCCCAGAATTTCTCATACCTGTTTTACCAAACATTGAATGTGACTGAAAACGCATAAAGCAGGGGATTCAAACTCACAGCCTGGAGGGCTGTAACGGCTGCAGGTTTTTGGTTCAGCCACTTTCTTAACAGTGACACTCCATGATATGATCCTGCAGTACCTGGTTATTGCCGTTTTAAGCACTCTGATGAAGTTTTTAAATGTAAAGAAAATACTACCCTAATCATTTGCTGACCTTCCATTCAGTCTTTTCACAGACTAGTGGACTACTGTTTTTTGGGGTTTTTTTTATATACATATTATGTATTTATATAAACCCACTTATATTTACTAGTCTATGTATAAGTCATGGATGCATTGGTTATTTTCTGAAGGGAAAGTGTCAAGTCAAAAAGACGTGTAAACAGAAAAAAATATTCTGATTTAAGCAGCTGTTGCCTCAGAATGGCTTTAAAAAAGGACAGGTAATAAACAGACATTACAACCGTGTGTATGCCATACTGTTTAACTTTATACTTCACAATGAAGTGCAGAGTTTACGTCTCCAAATGAAAAAGCTTCCTTTGTGAAATGTTGCATGTGCTGTCACATTCATGTTCAGGAAAGAAGAAGCTCCATAATGCATCAGTGTTCTAGCCCTGTGGTGCTCCAGTTCACAAATATCCATGTTTAAACTTTTTTTTTTTGTTTTTTTGTCTTTTGGTGGCACGTGATGGAATGGTGACTTCACAGAAGGCACATGCCTGTTACTTTGTTTCATAACTTGACAGTGTTGGAGAAGCAGAGGGATCAGTTTGCCGTCCCTATCCATTATCAAGCACAGACATTCACCTGATGACAGCAGCACACATCAGAAGAGCCAACACAACAAAAAGAAAACTCCTTTCCTAAAGGTCTGGAGACTGATCTGAAATCAAGGCCTTCCAAATAAAAAAGTGCAAAACCTGAAAGCTTGACCACACAATGTCCACAAGGTAACAGAAAACAGAAAGAGAGCAGATATAACCAGTGACAGATAGTAAAAAAAAAAGTCTAAAGTGTTTGATTTTCAGAGATGCTAATCTCACGTTAATTAAAAGAATAGATCGAAAATGCAGAAAACTCCTGGAGTAGCAAAGCTACACAAAGAATGCACACAGCCAGGCATTCTGGGAAGTAGTTACGGATACACACACAAAATTAAACTTCCCCATCATCATCATTTTTCGATGTGCCTGTGATCTATCCCCAACATCCTTCAAGTGAGTAATGATCAAATCTCTAAAGGCAGGATGACACCTCTACTTACCTGCTGCTGAATAAGCACAAAAAGTTCAGCAGCACTACAGATCAGACTCGGAGAAATGTAAATGCAAACACCCATTGGACAGATCAGATCCTTCTTGCATGACATTTGAGATTGGGGCATGCGTATGTACTGCATGTCAGATTTGATCAAAGTGCCTGCTCCTTTTACCATCCAGTCTTTTGCAACAATAGTCAATTACTTTGGTCACTAAGATCAATGTGTGCTCTTATTTAATAGAAAGAGTCAAAGGTTGTGCAGAAAAGGTTTGTTAAAATGTCTGTTAGTTAGAATAAGGTTCTGCAGTATTGGTTATCATGTCATACGGTACAAAGACCAACATGTTTACAATATGCACTTAACAAGGCTGATCAAATAAGAGCAAGAAATGAATTCCAAAATTAATGTTTATAAAATGAATGAAGTAAGGAAAATATACACAGAGAAGCCTGACTTTGGGAGAATAATATGATTAAATAAATAATCTGGATATGGAAAATTGTAAAATCAACAATATGTTCACTGTTTAACTCACTTGTGCCCAAAACCCAGCATCAGAATCATCTTTATATTTGAATTTTGATGTGTCTGCATTATTTTAAGAGATTCTGTGAACAACAAAACTTCCAGCCATGACTCTTGGAATCTCTGTGAATTTGTTTTTTTTTTTTTTTGGCCTACTAGATGGGGAAGGTCTGTCGATGTTAACTTTCTTCAGTAGCTGGATATAATCTGTCATTAAAATAAATGGATATATCACTAACAGGACTGATAGAAGAAACTGTCCAATTTGTCACCACATTTAAATTATAAGTCTTCTCTTTTGGCTAACCAGTTTCTGTTTGTTGCATATATTTCAGTACACTGCATTACGTTTAGGTAGAGAATGTGTTAGACGTAAAGACTGCAAGTTGCTGGTTGTTTTTTGCCTTGAGGAACAACAAGACTAGAAAACACAGGGGATGACAGATAAAATGACTCAGTAGTGACTTTTGAGTACAGTTGTGAATTTCAAAATTATTACAATTTTACAACATTTTGAGAGCCAATAAGCATGCTTCCTGACTGCACAAACTGCTGTACAAATTGTTGTGGACAAATATGATACAGCAGACAGATCAGCTTCTTTTCTGTTGGCATCATCCAAAATATCAATTTTTCTTTTCTTTTCAGCCACATTCCAGTTGGTTATCAGTTCTCTCAAAGACAGAAGCCTACCCATACAATTTAGGACAAAATCATATTTGTTTAAATTTGTAGTAGTGAGCTGCACAGCTCAATAAATAATCCACTGAGGATGTCATACTCAGTAACTGGTAGTCATGGGCCTGTGGCATCACTAGTAGGTGACTCTGTAAGATTATGCAAATGAATGCTATGACTGAAAATTTACTAGAAAAGTTGTGCAATATGAATGTCCTGCCTTTACATCACACCCTTATTCAACAAAAGGAGTCCAGGTCCTCCGTGCACTGTAGTGTTTATTCATATAAAACTTTCATCTATCTAGTTCTTCAGCTAATGTCTTATTCAAATTTGATTTAGTTTACAAATAGCATGCCTTCCTTTCTAACTACTGAGGGAGCACTTCAAGCATCATCTTTAATATGTGAAATCCCCATACTCTGCAGTCTGTACAGTTTACATCTGTGGCTTTTGAAGACCCCACATTATTCATTTAAAGTCTTCTGGGCACTCGGCTGCATTTCCATCATTCATTTCTTTATCCTCAATATGTCACCATTCTTTCTACTACTGTTCTTCTCAGATTATTCCAGATTATTTCTTTGATAGTTCCCCTCACATCTGTGTTTTATTAAAGTTTTGTAAATGTCAGTCTGTTGGATTTACTTACAAGATTTATAAATCTGTTTATTAACTTTGCTGCACCTTGCTGTTTTCATATCTGTCACCACTAAGTCACACCAGACCGTTTGAAAATTTTCAAGTAAAAGAAGACTTTTCAGCTGTCTCTTCTACATTACGACCATTTGTGTCAATGAATACAGTATGTTTATTACAATTAAATGAAAATTACAGTCTTACAGTCTCAATATCAACCTGATTGTAGCTATATAAGTGTTTGTACTATATTCCCTTTCATCAATTCATTTTTTAATCCAGTTAATCTTTAAGGGCTTTAAGGTTGCCAGAGCCTTTTTTGATACCAATAAGGACAAGCAGGTACTGAGTCTGAGCAGGGTGCAGTGCTCTCACAAGTTGAAATCAAAAGGATTTTTACCACTCTGTACTTATCCTCCCTAGGTAGTAATTGTCACCACCTATCTGATCCACGCAAAACTCCTCCAGTCATTCCTTTGTTTAATTGTTTTTTATTGACCATAACCACCAAAAGCTGACCATTCCTCTTCAATAGCCCAACTCTGGTTTCCATCTCCATTGGATGTGTCAGTTTACAGTATGTATTTTTATAACCGATAAAGTTTAGAATTTTTCTGTTAATCCGCTTTTATTTCTCAGTCATATGAGCTTGTCTACCTATAGGCTATGTTTTTTTGGACTACAGTATGTTCAGATCTCTATGTTGTTTTCTCTTTCAAAACAACTGCTACTTTACTCAAATGTTTTTACCTGTTCTGTATATAAACCTATATTTTTTTACAACAACCGAGTGAATTTTCCCCTAAGCCTTGCTAAACCTAAATACAAGGTGCAAGCTATAATTTTCAGTTTCTCTTGTTGCATTCATCATCTCCTGAAATCTTTTCAAACTCTTTTTAATTACCATTGTTTCCGTATCTCAGGCACTTATTATGATGTGCCTTTTGAAAGTATTTCTCAGTAAGATAACACCATTTGATCCACCTTTCATCTAGCAATACCACATGTATACAGAACAGCATGTGCACATTCTTTAAATCCAGGCAATGAGGCAGGGCCAGGTTTAGCCCAACTGATGCCCTTGGCCCAGCCCAACAGTGGTGCCCCCCTTAGAGCTTCCATTGCTTAACTGACAAGACATTAAGACTTAATAGGTGCTGAAAGTGAAATAAGAGATTACAACTTAGCTTGATTATGTGACAAATCAGCAAAAAAAATGAATAAAGTAAAGAACGAGAGGTTTGTTGCACATGTTGGCTGGTGAGTTAAATGCTCGCCAGAACAAGCCACCTGTTTTTACACTTGATGAAAGTGAAACTTTTACATAATGGGACGGGAACAAATGTGATATCTGATGACACCTTTACACCAAACTTTTTAACTTTAGCCACTGACTATGCAAAAGTAACATTTTTATTTTAGTGGTGGCTTGAACATGGCAGGTAAGGAAAATTACAAAACACTGTTAAAGTCGATTGTGGGGACTCGGGGCGAAACTCTATGGTTCCCCCTGTCCTTTGGCGCCCTAAGCACATGTTTATTTTGCCTAATGGATAATCCAGGGCTGCATTGAGGCATGAAATATACTTTCTAAACGAAAGATTTATCATTTGTGTACATCTTAACACACTTTCTTTTATATGCCAGAAAAGAATAATTGGGGTAAAGCAAAGTAAACTTTAACAGCAAAGGCCAAGAAAATATGAACAAAATATTGAAATATTAAAAACAAAACTAGTTAATGGCACAGTAGTTGGCGGTGCTGCATTACAACTCTAACCACCTAGGTTCGTAGATACCTATATGAAATTTGCTTGTTCTGCTGTGCTGAGGATTTTCTTTAGGTATTCTGTTTTTATCCCAAAGACGTGGTCAACTGGTAACTCTAAATTCCACCTTTGTGATTGTGCCATTCCATTTAAGGGTGAGTTCTGCCTTTTACATGCCAGCCCTGCATGGAAGATTCACTAAATGTGTGGATGGACAATTCATAGCCTCTAAGAGCAGCATGGAAAGAAAAAAAAAAAAAAAAAAAGCAGGATAAAACATGTTTTGATAATTTACTGCTTTGTATTATGGGTACCAGTAGCACAAGTTTATGATGCTGTACTTACACAACAGCGTTTGGTGTTTATGTGTAATGGAGATGTGCCAAGTAAATGCCCACAGAAACTAGGACACCGGACCTCTCTGAGCAAGTAACTTCACCTGTCTGAGTTCCTGTTGTAAAGCAATTATAATGTTTGCTGTTTTGAGTCAGAAAAATAATAAATATTCATTTTTATACAGTGCAAGGTTATGAGGCCAGGTACTTCAGCTGTAAAATTGAAATTTCAAATTTTTGTAAACTACGCCATAAAAAAGTACTTTAAGTAATCAAACCTGAATTGCAAAGAAAAAGACTGGAATCGTTAGAAATAAGGTTAAAAAATACATTTTTCTTTTTTTAGGAAGATACTACTTCTAGAATTACCTTAACAGGTCATTAATTGTAACAGGAGATTTGTCAAAGAAATAAGATAGTGATTATACAACTGTCAGAGCCATATGGCTTAACTCATCATCTGTGCTTACATTAGTAGTGCTCTAGGCAAACAACTGTATACACAGACACACTAAAAGGTTTGGGTTAGGTTAGGTGGCGAACCATGAGCAATTTGAAGTTTGTCTTTGAGGACTTCTAAGAAAAATGCATTCATAGAGAATGATTTAACTAGAAAACTGCACAATGTCCATTTGAATTTGAATACAACAAATACAAAGCATATTTTAATGTTATCGTTAAGGTGTTTGTCCACCACTTTTGATTGTCAGTTGTGAAAGCTTGAGACATTTTTTGAGGAGAGGAATGAATATTTTACGTTTAGAAAAAGACATCTAAATGCCTGCTATGGGCAGCTGCAAAGACTGCTTTGGGGATTAGAGAAGGAATGTTAGTGTACTGAATACTCTGAAGAAAGGAGTGGATGAAGATATTTATAGTGAACTAATTTAAAGAGACTGCTCAAGGTATTCTTGTGCATCTACAGTTATATTTATGTATACTGTATACTTGTGTGTGTGTGTGTGTATATATATAATCATAGAATGGTTGAAATAGTTTACTGTCAAATAAATGCAAAGAGTACACGACACGTGTTTCGCCCTCATTCTGGGCTCATCAGGTGTACACACTCCACTGCACTCCCTCTCTGGAATCGAACCTCGGACGTCTATATATATATATATATATATATATATATATATATATATATATATATAATAATGTGTCAACACTGTGTATGGTGGGGATGGTGTGCTGCTGACCTCGACTCGGGACGTTGTGGGTCAGTGGGGGGAGTACTTCAAAGACCTCCTCAATCCCACTAACATACCTTCCAGTGAGGAAGCAGAGCCTGGGGACTCTGAGGTGGGCTCCCCCATGTCTGGGACTGAGGTCACTGAGGTGGTCAAAAAACTCCTTGGTGGCAGGGCCCCGGGGGCGGATGAGATACGCCTGGAGTTCCTCAAGGCTCTGGATGTTGTAGGGCTGTCTTGGTTGACACGTCTCTGCAACATCGCATGGACATCAGGGACAGTGCCTCTGGATTGGCAGACCGGGGTGGTGGTCCCCCTCTTTAAGAAGGGGGACAGGAGGGTGTGTTCCAACTACAGAGGGATCACACTCCTCAGCCTCCCTGGAAAAGTCTATTTGGGGGTTCTGGAGAGGAGGGTCCGTCGGATAGTCGAACCTCAGATTCAGGAGGAACAGTGTGGTTTTTGTCCTGGTTGCGGAACAGTGGACCAGCTCTACACCCTTAGCAGAGTCCTGGAGGGTACATGGGAGTTCGCCCAATCAGTCTACATGTGTTTTGTGGACTTGGAAAAGGCGTTCGACAGTTTCCCTCGGTGAATCCTGTGGGGGGTGCTCTGGGAGTATGGGGTACCGGACCCCCTGATAAGGGGAGCTTGGTCCGCATTGCCGGCAGTAAGTCGAACCCGTTTCCAGTGAGAGTTGGACTCCGCCAGGGCTGCCCTTTGTCACTGATTCTGTTCATAACTTTTATGGACAGAATTTCTAGGCGCAGCCAGGGTGTTGAGGGGGTCCGGTTTGGTGGACTCAGGATTGGGTCACTGCTTTTTGCAGATGATGTTGTCCTGTTTGCTTCATCAGGCCGTAATCTTCAGCTCTCTCTGGATTGGTTCACAGCTGAGTGTGAAGCGGCTGGGATGGGAATCAGCACCTCCAAATTCGAGACCATGGTCCTCAGCCGAAAAAGGGTGGAGTGCCCTCTCAGGGTTGGGAGCAAGATCCTGCCTCAAGTGGAGGGGTTCAAGCATCTCGGGGTCTTGTTCATGAGTGAGGGAAGAATGGAGTGGGAGATCGACAGGCGGATCGGTGCGGCGTCCGCAGTGATACAGGCTCTGCATCGGTCTGTCGTGGTGAAAAAGGAGCTGAGCCGTAAGGCAAAGCTCTCAATGTACCAGTCGATCTATGTTCCTACCCTCACCTATGGTCATGAGCTATGGGTAGTGACCGAAAGAACGAGATTGCGAATACTTTGAGTACTGAGAAAAGCGCTATATAAATGTAATGAATTATTTTTATTATTACAAGCGGCTGAAATGAGTTTCCTCCGCAGGGTGTCTGGGCTCTCCCTTAAAGATAGGATGAGAAGCTCAGTCATCCGGGAGGGGCTCAGAGTAGAGCCGCTGCTCCTCCGCATCGAGAGGAGTCAGATGAGGTGGCTCGGACATTTGATCAGGATGCCTCCTGGACGCCTCCCTGGTGAGGCGTTCCGGGCATGTCCAACCGGGAGGAGGCCCCAGGGAAGACCCAGGACACGCTGGAGGGACTATGTCTCCCGGCTGGCCTGGGAACGCCTTGGGATTCTCCCGGAAGAGCTAGAAGAAGTGGCTGGAGAGAGGGAAGTCTGGGCATCTCTGCTCAAGCTGCTGCCCCCGCGACCCGACCTCGGATAAGCGGAAGAGGATGGATGGATGGATGGATGGATATAGATATATATAATATATTTATTGTAGCAGATGGCCGGGGTCCTTGCTTAACCACCACATTGGAAGGACCAGGGGAGGAAGAGTGGTCAGAACAGAGCAATACCTTTCTTGGAGCACTAGGTGGCAATCCCCCTGGGTTGTAGTGATGCCTCTGACTCCTGCAGGGCTCCATAGGAGCTGGAGTTGGATACAGCCCTGTTGGGAACCATGGGCACCGCCAGGGAGTGTTGCAGCAGCTGCTGAGCCCTGGAGCACCTCCAGGTGCCTTATGAAAGGAGCCAGCAAACACTACTCAAGGAGCCAGAGTCTGGAGGAGGGAGACCAAGCTTGCTAGGAGGAGTGGAGGAGAAAAGAGAGAGAAAAATAAGAAATGTGTATATTGTGTGCTGTGCTTGGAGATTGTGTTGTCATTGTGGGAGATGGGGAAGATGTTTTCCACAAGGGAAAAAGAAAAATAAGCGTGTGTGCTTTGAAGTTGTGCCTCCTGCGTCTGCCTGTGTCGGGTTTGGGTGGCTGGAGTGCCCTCTATTGGCCACAATCCTTATACACTCATGTATAATAAGATCCATCCATCCATTTTCCAACCCGCTGAATCCAAACACAGGGTCACGGGAGCCAATCCCAGCCAACATAGGGCGCAAGGCAGGGAACCAGTCCTGGGCAGGGCGCCAACCCACCGCAGGACACACACACCAAGCACACACTAGGGCCAATTTAGAATCGCCAATCGACCTAACCTTCATGTCTTTGGGCTGTGGGAGGAAACTGGAGTACCCGGAGGATACCCATGCAGACACAGGGAGAACATGCAAACTCCATGCAGGGAGGACCCGGGAAGCGAACCCGGGTCTCCTAACTGCGAGGCAGCAGCGCTACCACTGCGCCACCTGTATAATAAGATAAAAAACAATAAATTATATCAATATCTCTACTGATATCAATACCAATATTATCTCGTCCCATGCAAATGAAATTTTTTACAAAGAATTATTGTAATTTTTATGAATTACATTATATTTCAATTGTTCAATTAAAATTATGCAATAAATAAATCTCTCCATATTAATATCTTCTTTGATAACAAGGGGATTGAACTTTAGGTAACCCTTTGAAAATTACATTTTTGAGCAATTTTTACAATTAAAAAACACATGCAACATTTCATAGCATGTCCACAATAACCCATCTATTTTTTCTGTATTAAGATGCTCATTTATTTTAGTGTATTTTATTCTATGGGACCATAACTATATTCTTTGAATTTCTTTGAATTTTCTATTGCCATCTTCTGTATTCTTAATTGATTACTTTACTAATATCCCTTAAGGAATTAGAACTGTTGTCATTTCTGTCTATTTTCCATTTTTATTTTTCAGTTTATATGTCTGACCTGCTCCTGCACAATTATTTAGCTGAGTGTTTAAAATTATCACTTCGGTTTGTAACTGTATCATTTGTATTCTATCAATTTAATTTCTCTCTTCCTATGTACACCATCACAAAAGTTGTGTGATCCATTCCACAAGAAAATCTAAACATATTGCAGAATGTAGGCCTTAATTATTACTAGTATACAGAAGTCATATTTAGATATATAATTTAAATTTATCTATTCAGCTACTTATTTATAGATAGAGCAAGCTGTGGAAAAAAAATTTCCTCTATCCTCAAATAAGCCTAGATGAAAATGTAGAACTTTTTTGTTACTCAGATCATACATAAATGTCTTCAGTCCATGGAGTGAACAATCAATCATATATAATTCATTTCCTTTTATTCTTTTCTTTACCACTACTTCTTGTAATATATCACACCATCTGATTCTTAATATGCATAATAATTATTATTCCAAGACTCCGAAATCCCACATGATATGTTTACTGAATGTTTTAACTTGGCCCAGAGTAAGTGAGGGTGATTATGTCTGTTAGTGAACTGTGCTGGGCTGTGTGATGAACTACGGTAACTAGTTCCTACAAGAACAGGCTGCAGCCAACCCTTGATCCTGATTTGGACTAAGTGGCTTTGAGAACACTGCATTATATTGTGTTTTTCAGTGACCACTTTATTAGATTCATCTATATATTCCAGATACAATCTCCTTTTGCTTCCAAGAAAAGCATGAATTGTTTAAGGCATGGATTCCACACATTGCTGAACATATTCTTTGTCAAAAGCAGAAACAACAAAAGCTCTGTCCTTGATGGCTGCTTGGTCAAAATGTGACCCCACCTTCCAGGGACTGTCTGTTTTTATGGCATCTGGGCCATAAGTGGTGTAGTCATTTCAGGGCACAATGGGCAGAGCTAGGCATTCTCCTTGGGCATCTTCTCTGAGCTACTGGGGAAATGGAAGATACCTTTAGAGCCAGTAGCCCCTCTCGTCCCAGAGTCATACCGCTTACCTCTTAGGAGCCTGGAAGGCAGTGTGTAGGCACACATTATTGACACTATACTAATAACTTAAATGATATCCTACATTTGTGTCAATGGTCAACCATAACATTCTTGGTGTGTCTATCTTACACTGTACGCTATACGTAACAATGCTTTAACAATGGCTACTATTACCGCACTTTTTATTCAGTTGTACACTGACATCCTTCCTGTGGTATTCTGTGATCATCCATTCGTAGATAATAACTGACAACTGGAAATACTTTTTTTTTTAACTTATGTACATTTCTTAAATGAACAAGTGCATACGAAAACATGGCAAATATAATGCATGTATAGACTCTCAATTCATTTTTCATCTAAGTTTTATTAAATATTGGTGCAGATCTCCCTTTTACATTGGTGATCTGGGTGGGTTTCATCTAATTCCTTGAAGGAGTACTCTACCTGTATATAAAGTACATCGAAATGTCTGATCTCAGGTTACCGTCTGGCAAATCCTCGGATTTGTCTGGAGGGAGTACTACTTAGCAAATCTTCTTAGTTCTTTAGGTATGTTGCAGTATGAAGAACTGCAAAGTCACACAATAGTACAGCAAAATCTTTAAGAATGAAATTACAACTACTAGTAGTAGCTATAGCTTAATCGGAGTGTAACTCCAGTAAAATCTTACATACTATTCTAGAACAGTGGAAAAGTATTAGTGAAATTGTGAATCCACTTAATTAAATTTACATACAGATTTTGTCAGAGTAAATATAATCATGCATAATCCAACTGTCCATTAAGCATCAATACACAATCATGGTAACATTGTCAACCCATTTACCTCAATGTAGTGCTTTGATTAATATATAAATAGTAATCTAATAGGCACAGTACTTAAACGTATCTATATGTGAATGCAAATGAGTGTTCTTGGGAAAACTTAATAAAGCTGCATGTTTAAAGTAGGCTGTAACCTAAGCTGACAGCAGAAGAGGAAAAGGACTGCAAAACATAAAAATACATTAATACTTCTTTAATATAATTTAATGTTATTCTTTTCTAATACATAATATTGATATTATACTAATTTACATTTTATACATAAGCAAATTTCAGAATATTATGTTTTAATTCAGACTAGAGGTGAGAAGAATGTTGATGATGATAGAAGTTTATTTGTCCCCAAGGGGAAATTTGACTTTTTACAGAAACTCTTTAAATAAACAAATAAAAAAAAAATACATATATAAATAAATCTAAGCCTTTCACAACAAAAACAAGTGCAGGGCAAACATCACTTGAGCCAGATTAGATTTAAAAAAACAACTATGCTTCTCAGCCACAAGCCACCCGAATACCTGCACAGTGTCAGAACATTCAAACTCAGTGGAATGATGGAAAATGGCAGATGGCAAAAAATTCTAGGCCCAATTGTTGTGCAGCAGCAACCCTACCTTTTACAACACTATGACATCCTTCAAGTTGGAGGAAATCAAATGAAGCTTGTTGATTTAACAGCAATAAAAAAATATCTTTGTTTAATTTGTAAACATGCTTTGCATTATAATGTCATTCTGCAGAATAACATTCTACTATTCTTTTCTGTCCTTAATCTAAAGCAATTCATATTATTTCAAGAATAGTCAACAAATCGTATGCCCTGCACTACAGAGATTTTTGGTAAATATTTTAAATGCCACATTATCAGTTGTGTGGTACCCACTCTTAGTGGGGTACCCCTCACTCTTACTGGGGAATCATTTGAAAATGTACAGTTTCTATAGCATAACACTCTGTCACCTGTCCTTTTATTTATTTAATGTTTATTGATTTATTTTTTTGCTTAGGTGTTTTTTTCTCGGGGCACTCTGTGCGTAGTTAATTTGCGACTTTACATCAGCCATCTAGGCATGCAGGTTTGTTTGTCATCCACATTCTGGCCAGTGTTGGGCCCTGCCTTGTACTTGAAGATGCTATGATTGAACCTAATATGTTCAACAGCCTTAAAAGAGAGAAAAGAAATCAATGCTTTGCTAATTAGGAAGAGGAATTTGAAATCAGTTCTAAACTTTACTTAAAGCCATTAAATAGACTGGAAAAGCTGAAAAATGTTACATTTTACTCCTTGTGACACTACTGCCATTTGAAGTATACTGTAGCTTGAAGAGGGAACAATCTGAATTGCCTTAAAATAGTGCAAAATCTGACTTGAATTCTCACTGATGCAAGCGTATTACAGTATGTATTTTTTCATGTATTCTCCCTTTGTTTTTTTATTTTTTGAAAGCTGAAGAAATACATTCCTGACATTTTTTAATGTATTAGCATGAATTAGCTCCGAAGGAAAAAAAATCCTCAGATTCTTTCCACCAGCTAAAAGAACTTCTTTTTTCTCTGAGACTGAATACACTGAGGGTGGCTTAGTTTTTATGGCCACTATTGCATGTTGCTGTATTATTAAAAAAAAAGAAAAAAAAAAGTACAATAAAGTTTCATCAGAATTAAAAATAAAACTAACACAATGTCAACATGCAAAACCCTATAATAGTTACATCCACAGAGAGAATGACAAAACTGAACCCTATGGAACTCCTTATGTAATATGGAAAGTGGTAATTTCTTTCAGAAATTTGCAAATACTGCACTCAACACGGTTTGAAAAATAAACCACACACTACTCTTGTCTTTGTGACATATATCAATAAAAAAACTGGTTACCTAAACAATAATGGAATAAATTTGGAAAAAGTAAGACTCCATGGTTTATTTCATGAATCAATTAATAGTAATAAAGTATACCAATGACGGCTCCTATTAAGACCGTTTCTGTCCTCTGATATAATGTTTGCCTCACATTTTAGAGAAATTTAGGATCTTAATGAGTTCAATATTTTGCTTTGAGTAATTCACACAGCTGCTTTGAAGGAGTAAGATGCAATAAAAATTGAATTACATTAAGGAGTGGTACATTAAGCAAGACTAAAAGTTTTTCAATCATTTTATTAGAAAAGCTGTTGGTTTTTGTGTTGGCGAAAAATGTTTTCTATTTAGTAACAAATACTCAGTTAGCTTATGTGACGTTAAGTGTCAGTTCCCTGCATTATTTCAGCATTTGTACATGTCGGATTAAAATAAAAAATATATGTACATCAGTTGAACATAGTAGTAGAATTGTTTTTATCAAAAATAATTTAATTATGCTTAATGCACTAAATTAATATATCCAGAAACAACATGATACTGTATTTTTATATAAAATGAATGAAACCTTTTCATTCTCTGTTAAAATAATTATAATATGTTAAATGAACATGTCAATAGCATAATATTTTAACAATTGTTTTATAAACTTTTTAAAAAATGCACCTTACCAAGTTACTTAGCTATAACCTTTTTAGGTTGTCAATTATACTTGTTCCAGTATCATTTTGTAGTTAATGTTCAAAGTTATTAATAAGAAATAAACAGGTTTGCTTATACCCAAACTAGTTTTATTTGGTAAAAACTATACAACCCAACAAAAATACAAAAGATTAGCATTCAAAAGCTGAAATGTACAACAGTTTTACCAGAATACTGCTTCTTTGGCTGTGCCAGAATGCCATAACCAATGTATTACTAAATATGAACACAAAATGCACCTTGGATTGAGTGTTATATTATAAAATGTATGCATTTATATTTATGTAACTGAATATATTATATAATAAATGTTAACTATTAGTAAAATATAAAGTGGAAAAATTGCTGCTTGGCTCCTTCTTTCACAAAATAATTTTCTTTTATTTTTTATTTTCAAACAAGCAAATTCAGCAACTGCATTGTATTGTATTCGGGTATATTATATATTTGTCCGTATTAATAGTATTTATCTGGTTGAGCAATGTTATGATAATACTAATGAACAGCAGTGCTGAAAGTAGAATAAGTCTAGAGAACTTAATAGTACATTTACTGACTTGTGACAGTAGTTAGTGAGCATAGTTTGTTAAAATATTAAAAGAGAATACAAAGAAAAATGCAAAACAAGTAACATTAGTCTGTGTGATTAAGTGTTTTAAATGAATATCTGAATATTTCTTGTGTGTGTGTGTGTGTTTTTTTTTTCTTTTTTAACTGTTATTTCACTAACCTTTTGGTCTTAACTGGTGACAATAACTCAAACTCACAACCTGTTGCTTCTTTGAAAGTCACATGACTTTACCGCCAAGTTATCCAATCTCCACTGATGATGAATTCACTTGGTGCGTATTCATTTCCTGTGAGGACTAAATATAACTATTTTGACTTCTATCTAAATGACTGAAATTAGTATATTGTACATCCCACAAGATTCAATAAATTCAACAAAATCAAGTTATGTTCAAAAGTGGAACATAAACAAAACATGTAATATAAAGTAAATACATTTTTGTAAATGTAACAACCTGCCATTTCCCTTTTTTCTGTGTATAATGTAGGGAATCTGTAACACACCAGTAAAATCAATTATATTCTATGACCTCCGGTTATATCACTTGGGGGTGTGTATCATGTTTTTACAAAATGAGATATTTTCTATATTTTCCTTACATCTGCACTAAGAAATGGCAAATTGAAATAATATTGTAGACACATGAGAAGTGCTTTTTTCAGCTGGAAACTGCAAAACCCAGGGAGCCTGCCACTTGTCACGTCTTATCAGCTGCTCTTTCCTGATCGGGGTGTCAAACTAAGTTTTATTGAAGGCCGCACATTCACTTTATATACACAATATGGGTCAGAATACACAAACAGACAACTACCACCCCTTTACTTAACAAACAAGACTCACAGGAACCTCTCTGCTTATCACCATTCTGCCTCGTGGCTCTCTCGAACGTGTCTTCTGTTTTTATCAGGTTTTCCTTTCTTGGACATTGCAGCAGCAAAGGAAAACCACCAGCTACCATAGGACCAACATCAGCACTGAGTGAAAATAGGATGTCACTGCCAGAGCTGGCTCTAGCATTTCTGCTGCCCAAAGCAAAGTTGTAAAAGGATACACATGACTACCATGTTGTATGATCGGATTTTTCTAGAATATTCATTAATCACACAAATTATTCACATTAATACTAACACAGAATAATAATAAGTTTAGAAATTATAGCAATATAAAACAGGCATAATATTAAAAATACAATTCAGGAACTGCTGGGGTTGTAAAGTATATGCTGAGTAGTGTTTAGGCTCCAATCCAGCCTTGGAGTATTTTGGTTCCTCGTCTGGTACAATTAAAAATTGTCAGGAATAATAACAGGTACATAAACAATCCATTTAAAATCGTTTGTAATGACATCATACTTTAGTGCAAAATTAAGAAGAAACTGAAAGAAAAAATAATTTATGTATCCAAAATCTTCATCAATATTGAAATTAGGATGGAAAGTAAGATAAAGAAGAAACTTCTTGAAAGAGAAAGCACAAACTTGCACCTGAAGAAAATTAAGAAATAAGGACATTCAGCATAAAGAAGGCTTCTGTGAAGCTAAGTACATTGCATCCTGGGATTTGGAAGAAAACCTGTGAAGGGCTTATGTAGGTGTTCTGGTCAGTGCATAAAGTTAACTGAAAGGGGAAGTCAGGACACAGATGAGAATTTGCAAGTGTCACGATCAGATAGCACTTGACAACATCAAAAACCAGGTGTAATGATGATACAGGCCACATTCACAGTTGGTCTGAAACAGATAGTGATTACATTTAAGACAAGTGAAAATGCAAATGCACTTTCAGTCCACATATTACAATCAAGTCTGCAGAATAAAACAAAAGAATCGTGTAGGGTGGCAGCAGTCAGGCAAGCCACAGGAGGGCTGGTGGCTAGCTGTAACACCTGAGGAGCTTTTAAAAAGTGAGCACAGTGCAGCAGTGGTGTGTATTTAGCTATACAGTATCTGCTTCATGACACTGTCAAACATTCAGCATTATGCTAAAACACTAAAGTTCTTTATGGCAGTGTCTGATGAAGGCCCTTGGGCCTTGAATTTGACATCTCCCCTGTAGATGAAGCTTAGCACACGCATGCTGCTAGGCACCAGTGAGAAATGTTTGGTGTTGTGATCCTGTGCTGTCTGCTGAGACTAGAGTTCTTTCTCCCCTTACTTGTCATATTTGACAAATAAGCAAGGTTGCAGTCAATCATAAACCAACATTGGAAAATCAATTTATGTAACTATATTAGGTCAAATGCATGTGCACATTTTCTGCAAATAGATGTGCCCAACATCAAACTAATCTCCAGTGGATATTTCTATGCAGTAATGGAGTGGCAGCTCTGAGGCTAAGGATCTGTGCTGGTATCTGGAAGGTTGCTAGTTCAAATCCTGTTACTCCCAGAAGGGATCTTACTCTGTTGGGCAGTTAATCTGAAAATTGCTCCAGGGGCATGGTACAATGGCTGACCCTGCACTCTGACCCCCATATTTCATGCCAAAAAGCAATTTGCTACCAGTAATGTTTTATTTAGGCATTAATGTGGATAATAAAAAGTCAGATTTATGTCAACATCTGTGTACTGATTCATTAAAATTAATTTGCATAATTTTTGCTTGCAAAACTTTTACTGATTTAATATCATTTGTTTTTTTCAACATTTAAAGACATAGAGTAGTATTTGCACCTCCATTTTTCAACTCATCGATACAGTTAATAAAAAGAAAGACAGGGGAAACATCATTAGATCTGTCTGAAAGGTATAGCTGAGCATTGTTTGCTTATAAGTGAAAATAGCTTCTGTATTTTCAAACTACAATTGCAGGATAAAGTAAATAGTCTTACATAGAGCAGATGGACATAACCAACAATTCCCCATCTCAGTGACAAATAAAACAAATGTATTGACTAGCTAAGTAACATGCAGAAGATATTACCATATCATGTACTGCATGTCATACTTTTATTGTGAAATGAATGTCATAGAAGATGTCATAGTATTATATACAATATTTAACCAATTTATTTAGGTAAAATGTGAATATGAATTAATTTGACCTTGTTACATAAGACAATCAAATAAACAATAAGCATTTCATTTTTTAGGACGGTGTGCACAAACAAAACATAGAGCATAAAACTTTAATACTAGATTTCAGAAATGACTTTGAAATTTTAAGTCTTGTGTTATGTAGTTATTTTTAAAGACATTTATTCTGTATAATCAGTGGTACTAATGTCAGGAGCCTATAAAGGGCGATTATATCTGTCAAATTAGCAATTCTATCTAAACAGTACATAAATTTAATTTCTATTTTTATAAATTAATCTGAAGTAGTATCACACAGAACAGACAAAGCTCTTTTATATACCTTTTCAAACTGTCAGTCTCAGCTTTCAGAAACCTGTAATTTAGTTGCTTTCCATTTAGTTACACAGCATTCTAATTTAGCAGCTATTATTAACTCATCGTGAGCTTCTTTGTGCTCTAAATAGTTCAGTTTTGTGAAAAACTACTATACCTAAAGCCTCTTTCTCAGACACATTGTATGTGTTTTGTATTATTTTCTAGAACAAGATTAGAGTGTCCTACAACTGAAAAAATTCTGAACTTGTTTTGATTTCACAACATTCAAGCTGTAAGCTGTGAAATTACTGACTAGAGCAGAAAAACATCAATTACAATTGCAAAGACAGCATGTCAATAATATATAAAAATATTTTAAAAAATTTACCATTCAAAGATCCTAGGGAAGAGTGAGAAAGGGACCTTTCAGTCAGCATCTCAGAAAAGCAGTGGAACTCAGACATTCAAAGAATATTCTCTAGTATTTTATGCACCAACCATTTCATAATTCCACTAAAAGTCTTTCATTGATCACATTTATCTCATTTAAATTTGTCCAAAATATATCCTGGGCAAGTCCCAACCTCTACTACACAATATGTTTTGGAAGTGCACTAAAATATTATCACTTTGCACAAAAATCTTTACAGACTTCTCAAATAGCATCAGTGACGCAATTACTCTTAATCCATTAACGGCGATATTTGGATGGCATTAAAGTACACAGGGAATAAATCAATTGTAATAGCCAATACCACACAACTAGCATGCAAACTTATCCAACCCAACTGGAGGAATCCCAGCCTTCTATAATTATTGGATAAGAAATGTTCCATATTATCTTAAATTAGAAAAAAAATGTAATTCTTACTTAGAAGATAGGTCCAAAATGATTTTTTTAAAAAAACAGGGCAAGAATTCATTAAAATTTTTTTAGAATGAAAATTCTGGGATTGTGGGGCGGCACGGTGGCGCAGTGGTAGCACTGCCTCACAGTAAGGAGACCTGGGTTTGCTTTCCGGGTCCTCCCTGCGTGGAGTTTGCATGTTCTCCCTGTGTCTGCGTGGGTTTCCTCCCATAGTCCAAAGACATGCAGGTTAGGTGCATTGGCGATCATAAATTGTGCTTGGTGTGTGGGTGTGCCCTGCGGTGGGCTGGCATCCTGCCCGGGGTTTGTTCCTGCCTTGCTCCCTGTGCTGGCTGGGATTGGCTCCAGCAGACCCCCATGACCCTGTCAGGTTGGATGATGACTGACTGATTCTGGGTAGGTCATTGACTCTCTTATGTTATTAATTGTATTTTCATCTTTAAAATTAAAGTTTTTTTTTTCTTTTTTGCTCATGTCTCTCTTTTTTCACTTTCTCTTGGGTAGGGTTTGAATTTTGTTTTGCTTTGATTTTTTTTTACGTTGTATTCATTTCAAAGTAAATGGCCATATCTGGTATGTTATTCTTCTATGTTTGATTGGCTATAACACAATTGTAACATCCTAGATTTTGGAAATAAAATAAAATTTAAATAAAGAAATAATTTTATTTTGCATATTGGCACTTTTAATAATAATTCATTTGAATGTGTAATTGTGAAAATGAATGAAATTTTTAATTATTTAAGTTGCTAAAGATGCCCATTTTCTCATCTGTGTAAATACTAAAATCGCCACCCATTAACAGTATGTGATTCTAATTTGTAGCTAATGTAGTTCAGGTGTTATGCGAGTTGCAAAAACCTAAAGTGCCCGAGCTCTGCCACAGAACAGTTGCTAAACACTTGTACCTTTTTATCTCCACACGAATCCTCAAAATATTTAGCCGACAGAAAGAGAGAGAGAGAGCAACTATTAAGATACAATTAGCAATAGTCCAGGAGATGCACTTGTCTTTTTATAAAGAACCTAAAAAAACTATTTTCTCAAGAGACTGTATTTTGCAATGAACACCAGAGGGCTAAACCGTTATCATAGTTACAGTAGATAGGAGTTTGAAGCAGTTGTTTACTTACTAGTGAACTATCATTCAGCCGGAGCCAAAACACTAAGATAGAAAATAACGTCAAGCTGAGGAAGCCATGAATCATAAACCATAATGGCAGAACCACTCTTGTTCTTAAATTAAATCCATGATCACGGAGAAAGGGGTGCTGGTACTGTGTTGTAATTTATCTTCATAACGCAAATTGTGGTGCCTCTTAAGAGGTGGTCCTTAAGAATGAGGTAAAGTCTCTTAGGAACTCATTAGCCACCCACAGAGATTCTAAAATGGAAACGTGATGCTCTTAAAATGAAACACTTTAAATACTTAAATAGAAAATTAAAAAATTTTATCAGACAAGGAAATAAAATAAAAAAACACACACATAGAAATAAAGATGGAAAATTTGAGTTTTCGAAATATTAATGTCTCATGAATTGAAAAAAATATCTAATACAAAAAAAAATTCTACCAGGCAAAAATGATTTTTTCAATGATTAGCATCAAAAAAAGGATGCTAAATTAAGTCATAAATAAGAAGCATGATCTATGACCTCCGCAATTAAGTGCCACAATCGTGCTGTTTTAACATCTCACATGACCACTCCAAATGATGTAAAAACACCTATACTTTTGGAAGCAATATGTTATTCATCATACTGTGTACTTAAAATAGATTACTTCTTAAAGCATGCATTATATTTCTTGTGGTGGGAAATTCTAATGATGTACTACAATGTTGTTTTTTATACCATCCAAAACTAGAATGTGCCATTTATGAACTTTTGAATCTTTTAATGGAATGTAGATTAAAATCTAATTTTTATAACCTGAGTGAAGTAAAGGATCAAAAGGGAAAAACAGAAAGGAGAGAGCTGGGATGAATACACAGAAATCCTAAAAATTGCCAGCCGAAGGTTAAAACAAATGGACAACGGTAGAGAAACTATGAACCCTCCCTTAAAAATGTTTGCTTAGAAAATGGATAAAAAAACTTTTACTTCCTCTTATTATAGTAGGCATGTGCTAAATGTCCTCCATGGGACAAGTAGATATCTATCTATCTATCTATCTATCTATCTATCTATCTATCTATCTATCTATCTATCTATCTATCTATCTATCTATCTATCTATCTATCTATCTATCTATCTATCTATCTATCTATCTATCTATCTATTAATCTAGCATTACTTTAACTTTAGTGAATTGTTTCAAATATATTGTGTAATCTCAATGATTCTTTTTGCATGGAAATTTACATGTAATTTAAATAAGCTAATTGAATAAATCTTTTTTATTTTTGAATGTTTTGGTAAAAATGTCCCTCATATTGAGAGAATTTCCTTTTAACATTTCGTGTATATGCTATGCTTGACATTTCATTGAGACACTGTTGTGAAGAATTTGTGCCACCTTTATATAGGGGTGTGCATTGTTTTGCATTACATGTTTGTGAGTTATTACTTGCCTTTTTTGATATAAATTATTTTCAGTAAAGAACATTACCTGCATTCTGACCAGAAGCCCCACGTTTTGCCATGGCATTCCATTTATCACGTAGCTCATGCTTCAGCTGTATAATTGTAGGAGAGGATTAAATTGTTATGGTTTATTTTCCAAACAAGAAGGCCAAAACCATAAAATCCTACACTGAAAGAATGCCATAAAATTAATTAATAAAGCACAGGCAAAATTAAGAAGTTAAGCAAACAGACATTTATTCAATACAACAGGAAAATAACAAAAATGAAAAGACAAAGAAATATATATTTAAACTGAAAATAATACTGCTAAAGAGAATCTAATCTAAAATATCAAAATCAAGTGATAATGCAATACCAATTCACAAAACATGCAAAAATCCAAAAAAATAAAATCAAACCAAAACAACAAGCTTTTGAATGCCATAAAGAGCTAGACCACTTAGAAATTACAGGCAAAGACATAAAAGTCAAAGGTCACAAATGCCACCTCACATAACGCTGTCTTATTTAGATAGATAGATAGATACTTTATTAATCCCAAGGGGAAATTCACATACTCCAGTAGCAGCATAGTGATAAAAACAATATTAATTAAAGAGTGATAAAAAATGCAGTGCATGTTAAAAAGTGCAAGGTGGAGAGTTCGAGGCAGGTATAATAGTCAATAACGTTGTATAATGTTAACGTTTACCCACCCCCTGGTGGAATTGAAGGGTCGCATAGTGTGGGGGAGGAACGATCTCCTCAGTCTGTCAGTGGAGCAGGACAGTGACAGCAGTCTGTCGCTGAAGCTGCTCCTCTGTCTGGAGATGACACTGTTTAGTTGATGCAGTGGATTCTCCATGATTGTCAGGAGCCTGCTCAGCGCCCTTTGCTCTGCCACAGATGTCAAACTGTCCAGCTCCATGCCTACAATAGAGCCTGCCTTCCTCACCAGTTTGTCCAGGCGTGTGGCGTCCCTCTTCTTTATGCTGCCTCCCCAGCACACCCCCGCGAAGAAGAGGGCACTCACCACAACCGTTTGATAGAAAATCTGTAACACCTTATTGCAGATGTTGAAAGACCCCAACCTTCTAAGGAAGTATAGTCGGCTCTGTCCTCTCTTGCACAAAGCATCAGTATTGGCAGTCCAATATTTTATTTAGATACCAACAACCTCTACATAATTGCCTCATCAGATTGGGCTGATCCTAGTAGCATCCTCGTCCTGATGAAATCAAGACAGCATTTGGAGGGGGGGAGCAGTAGAATATTATATACACATAAGGAAATATCGGGTAAAGGCTGTAGGGAAAATACAAAGAAAAACAAAAACGAGGGAGGTATGGCCAAGGTCCTGACAGGGATTAAGCCTCTCGATGATGGGCGGTGTAACACAAAGTTTAAACACTTGTCAGATTCTTCTGCCTCTGTTGTGAATGTGATATTAATTGCAATGTTTCATTGTAGTATTTTTTTAATTAAATGTTAAATCTTGTGAACATCACCAATAAATATCCTATGTAAGAATTGTTTATGAGTGTAGATGTAAGGCACAGTGTGTAGTAGCCATGAAAGAGCTTAATGAGAGCAGATAAACAACCATACTCTTGAGTCATTAATGAAGGAGAAATGCATAGATTGTGTTTTCATGACTATTAATAAATATTATTGTTAAAGTGTGTATTTTAATGATTTTGTACTATTGCACAAAAATATAGTTATCAGTTTTGGTCTTAGTTAGTTGTGACTGTATTTTAGGAAGACATTATGCTCCTTAAATTGAGGATATCTGTATTAACAAATCCCTTCAAAAATATCTGATGCAATTCCAACTTTAGTTGTTTAGAATACAAAGAGATCCTAGATGGAAAAAAAATTAAATAGAGGAGAACATGGTGCTATCTAAACTTCAGTTCTGATACTAGATTTCAAGTATAAAAATAATGCCACTATAAATAGAGTCAGTACGAAATGTACCAGGTCGGTCTGGCATATAAATGAAATCCTGCACTAATTCCTCTTTGTGTGCTTTGCTCTTTGCATAACTTAGCATTAATTGTCACCAACAATGGTTCAGCATTCATTCTGAAATTTGTACCAGTGCAGAACACACTTGAAAGCTCAGATATTATGCTAAATTGCACCCTTAACAAATCAGTCACATAAACAGTGTGGCAGGCAGTATGGTGTAGAGGTTAAGACTTTGGACTTCAAATGTGGCAGTTGAGGGTTCAAATCCCACCGCTGACACTGTGTGTCCCTGAGCAAGCCTCTTGACCTGCCTGTGCTTTAACTGAAAAACCAAAAAGAAATGTAACCAATTGTATCATAAATGTTGATAGTCGCCTTGGATAATAAAGGCATCAGCCAAATAAGTAAAAGTAAAACACAACAAAAAGTTCCTGTTATACATCAATTAAATGATCAGTATTGTGACTTCTAGAGATGTGTATATAGACAATATGTTTGTGTCCTTTAAACAGTGTGCAGCAGATATAACTTTCTGTGTACTAACTTAATCTTTTTAGTCAAATTAAAGATACCCATAATATCTCAAAACTATAAGAGTGCTTTCAAAAGAATATGTCTCTAGATAGAATCTAAAATGGCATTGGGAATCCAACTTTTTCATGAGATTTTCAGATAACGCTTTGAAGTCAGTCCTTAATAAAATTAATCTCTTTTTTCAATATGCATTTAACATTGTCCGGTTCATGTTGAAATCAATACCCTAATTGTAAATAATGTTGTCAGTCACATATTTTCGGATTGTCCACATCTCAGGTCTTATTGGAATTAAATCTCTTTTTTATTTATCAGTCTTGGATTCACAAATTTGTCTAATCTGTAATGTCTCTATTTGGCATAACACCCACTGAGTAATTTATCGTGATAACTTGCACTGCACTGCTCACACGCTGTCTTACCCTGCTCAACTGGAAGAATCCTAACACACCAACCACAGCACAAAAGAAACAGGATGTTGTTGGGTTTTTTTACTTAAAAGTCAGTGGAAATGTTTAAAAAGTTAGAATGTGGCAGGCCTCTATTAATTTATTGAGCATGGTCAACCATTACTAACATTCTGCACATTTCAGTATTTTTAAACAGTTACTTCATATTAAATCTTTCTTTGCTTTATACAAGGGTAAAGTAGTAAGTGTCTTATTTGATTTAAGTAAAATGTAGCACTTTATTTCTGACTGATTTGCAATATCCTCATTGCAATGAAATCCTTAACATCGATAAATTAGATAAAAAGAAAATGGATGAATTGTTTTAACTCAGTGCATTCATAATTATAATCAGCCATATTTAAATTCTTTATGTGCAGAATGCAGTGCTGCAAGCTTTGGTGTTTATAACATTGCATGTGATTTGCTGTGAAAATAATCTCTTTGATGCTTGTTATTTAATGTGTAATCTTATTTCATGCTGCACGTTTGAAAGCATAGCGAATGGTTCTCGTAAAACCCAACATGTTTATATTGTTGTGGTGTTTGCTGTATTGTTTTTTTATTTCTTCATTTAAATAGAAATGCAGAATTATTCTTTCAATGTGTATACAGACTTGTCATTCTCTCTTTGTGTAGTGCACATGGTAATTATTAATCTGCTTTATTACTACATATTTTTGTTGTGACGTGAGAGCGTTTTTTAAACGTCTGACATTCGTTCATATACTGCTTTAATCAGTATGAACGCATGTAATCCTTCCTGTTGATTGTTATTATTATTTTATTCAACAGTGCATCTCTGGGTTCTGTGGGACAGGAGTCTGGATGCTCTTCTGAAATATCTTCAGGCACTTCTCATTCACAGCTTTCAAGGGAAGGGACATTCTGTTCATCTCTTGATGACCCAGATTCTCCAACTGCTGTGGAGAAGAAAGTCTGCCTTGTAACAAAATCTTCAGATAATTTATGTTTGTTGGATGGGCACAATAACTCTGTTTGTCCATGTGGTGTATTAGCCACAAATGAAGAATCATTATTGCCATTTGAAGTATCATCAAAAAGCTTAGTTTCACCGAGTGTGGATGTAACGGCACATTGTGTGAGTGAGATTCCTTCACATAATGTTGTTCTGCACTCTGAAACAGAAGAGGATATTCATGTCAATGATATATCACTAGATAACACCATTTTGCCAGGTCAGGGTGTGGGTAGAGTCAATTTGATTGATTCAGATTCAAAAAACAACCTATCGCCGTCTAATGGAGACCATCCCATAGTTGAAGATTCAAATAAATGTGTTCTTCCAGTTGTTTGTGAAAAAAAAATCTTCCCATCAGAAGACTGTATGGTTGAATCCCTCCCACTGGAAGGGATAGAGAAGGCAGCTTTTCCATTTGATATATCTTCAGATAGCATAGTCTGCCCAGCAAAGCAGGAAACAACAGCTTCTTTAATAGATGTTCCTTTAGGAAGCTCCCATTTACCAGCTGAATTATCTCAGCCTTCAAATAGTGAAATAATAGTCTATCCATGTCAGGCTCTTTCTGATAATTTTCTTTTGCTGCCTGAAACCAAGAAGACAAAAAGCCCAAGCAATTTATCCCCAGAAAGCTCTCTCTCTGTTGTGACAAGTGAGAAAACTGTTTTTACCCCTGAAATAACTCCACAAATTTCATCCTTAACAAATGAGGATTTGAAAATAGCTTTCCTGACTGAGCCTTCTATAGATAGCATTATTTCACCTGCTGAGACCGACTGTACAGTGAACTCATTATCAGATACATTTGATCAGTCTAATGGCTGTCCAGATGGAGTGCTTTCTCTTGGCACTTCTGCAAACAACCTCTCTTCTCTGACATGCATAGAAGAAGCAAACTGTTCAACCCGTTCATTTAATTATATGAAGGATCAATCAATTCAATTTCTGAATGAACAACCGGAAAGTAATAACCCTTTACCAACTGACACTGTGCATAACAGTCAGCCATCTAAGTCATCTTTAGACAGTATCCATTCACCGCTTCAGAATACCTGTACAACTAATCTGTCTTCAGATAAATTGCTTCTGACATCTAATTGTGAAGACAATATTAAAGAGTTTGATCTTCCTTCCGATAAGTTATCTCCTTGGGCCAATACTGAAGAGATAAATTCTAATACTAACCTGTTTTCAGATAACCCTTCTTTGCTAGACACAAGTGGAGAAACTGCTGGCCCATCTGAATCATTCCAAGGTAATACCTCTTTACCGACTGACTGTCACTCTGACAAAGGTACCTGCCTTTCAGAAGCGGATGGAACTAGTGCCCAAAAGGTATTAACAGATATATTTCCTTTGTCTGATTTTTGTGAAAAAGAAGTCCAGACATTTAAAAATCTATCACATAATTTCTCAAAAAAAATTGTGGAAACTATCTGTTCAAATGACAAACCATTAGATAATACAGCTTTTTCAGATGGGGTGGTAAATAGCGTTAATCTGATTGATGCCTCATCAGCAAATATCCTCACACCGGTGGATGCAGTCTCTCCATTTAGTGTACTTTTGGGTAAATTTCCTCTACCAGCTGATTGTGAAAGAAACAACTATCCTGAGACCGAGACAAAGAGTTGTACCAAAAAAATTTCTGATGGTATTCATTTGCTAGAGAGCAAGGAGCAGACAGCCTGTCCAGCTAAAGAGCCTCCAGATAACACTCCTTTGACTGGTCAGAACTTGAACGGGAAAAGTTTAACTGAAGCCTCATCTGAAAATATTCTTTTACAGGCCGAAGCATCTTTTCCAATAAATACATTTTCAGATAAAGTGCAAACCGAATGTGACAAAAAAACCTTGGAGTCTGAGGGTTATGCTGACAAATCTCCTTCAGTGGCTGAGGCTGACATACCAGAGTCCATTAAGGTATCACCAGAGAAAGCCAAGACTGTTGTCAGTTCATCTGAACCAATTCCAGATATATTTTCTTCCTCCAATGACACTAAGGCAAACTGCTGTCTGACTGAGGTACAAACAGATAATATATTTAAATTGGCTGAGTTGTCTTCAGATAATATAACAACTGGCGTCCTACGTGAAGTCAAACCCTCATTAAATAACATTCCTTTACAATTTGTGGTGGAAAATCCAAATAGTGCAACTGATACATCTTCAAATGATGTTAATTTCTCAGAGAAAACTGAGGGAAGCATTTCTCCATGTAAAACATCTCAAAGCAATCCTTCATTATCAAATGTTAATGAGAAAAATGTTTGTCTGATGGAATCATTTTCAGAGAATATTTCACAAATTCAGCCAACCTGTCCAGTGGAGGCATTTACACTTCCTTCTTGTGAAGAAATAAACTCTCCAGTTGCAATACCCATAGAGAGCTTTCCATCACAGACTTGGGCTGAAAAGAAAATTGATTCACTTATTTTATCTTTAGATACATTTTCCTGGCTAGGGAAAGGTGAGAATACTTACTCTTCAACTGAAGCAACTCCAAATAAATTTGCTTTACAAGATGGATATAAGGTGCACAGTTTCCCAACTGTATTATCTTCAGAAAATGCATTTTCACTCTCTGAAAGTCTAAACCAACACCCTATAAGTAACATCCCTTTACAATATTTGACTGAGAACTCTTCAACTAATAGATCTACAAATAATTTCAATTTCTCAGAACAAAATGAGAAAGTGATCTCTCGGCCTAAAGCATCTTCAGAAAATGTTGCATTGATAGATGCAGATGAGAAGAGAGTTTGTTTGATTGAATCATTTACAGGTGGTCGACTTTCACAAACTGAGACTTGCCCAGTTAAGGACTATACAAATCCACCGCCCCCTTCTTGTGAAGAAACAGACAGTTTGTTAAAGGTTCCCATAGATGACTTTTCTTCACAAGCTTGGACAGAGGAGAAAAATGACACTCTCTATGTATTGTCTGATAATTTTCCATGGCAGGAAAAAAGTGACACTGTTGACTCTTCAACTGAAGCAATGGCAGATCAATTTCTTTTTCCATTTTACAATGAGACAGACTCTTGCTCCAATATGTTATCTTCAGAGGACATATTTTTACCAACTGTAGTTGCGAGTACAATCCAACACTGTTTGGATAGTGTCCCTGAACAATTTTTGGAGGAAAAAGAAGATTCTTCAACTGGTAAATTTTCAGATCACCTTCATTTTTCTAAAGGAAGTGAGAAAGCGATTGCTCAGCCAGTAGCATCTCAAGACAATTCTTCATTATCCAAAGGGGATGAAAATAGCATGTGCTTGATTGAATTGTTTTCAGATAGTCTGCTTTCCCAAACTATGGAATTATGGCATTCATCTTGTGAGGTTCCTGAAGACAGCTTTCCATCACACACTTGGACTGAGGACAACAATTATTTCTGCAAGCTATCTCCAGGTGTCTTTCCATGTTTGGAGGAAGGTATGGTTAATGTTTCGTCAATTGGATCAGCTCCAGACAAACTGCCATTCACAGATGGCATTAAGACAAAGTGTTGCTGCACTGAGCTTCCTTCAGATAATACACTTTCACCAAATGAGGCTGTAAGTACATTTGAACCATCTGTAGATAACATCCCTTTACAGTTTTTGGTTGAAAACCCTTCAATTGGTAGACCTTCAAAGAACTTTAATTTCTCAGAGGAAAGTGAAAAAGCAATCTCTCAACCGGAAGTGTCTCAAGACAATGATTCATTATCAGTTTTTAATAACAGAGTTTGCTTGACTAAATCAGTTCCTGATAATATTCTTTCACCTGAGACAGGTTGTCCAATTATGGCATTTACAGATGCACCTGATTCTTGTGAAGAAAGACACTCACCAATTGAGGTGCCTTTGGAGAAGTTAACTTTGCATCCTTTCACTGATGGGTTAAATTATTCAGATAACATACAATCCAGTAGCCAGCCTTTGACAGAAACAGATATAAAGACTGTCTGTTTATCTGAGGCTATTCAAGATAAAGCTTTTGTAACAGACCAGAATGAGAAGGTCTGCTTGACTGAATTAGTTACAGAGAACCTACTTTCTTCAGTGGAGTCAGTGGAGCAACTGTCTGTTACATGCCCTTTAACAAGTGACAATGATGAAGACAGTGCTGCATCTGAGATTTATACAGACTGCTTCTTTTCATTTGATGAAAATGAGGATACAATTTGTTCAAACAAAGTGTCTTCAGATATCTTTTCTTCACTAGTAAAGGGTGAGGAAACTGTCTATAGAACTGAATCAGAGCAAAACAAAAATTCTCTAGAAGGTGAAGCTGCAGAAAATGTTGGCTTGACGGAATCAGCTACAGATAACACTCTCTTTCCAAGTGCTTTGAATCTGTTGAGTAATTCTACAGAAAATGGTTCACTGTTCGAGGTTTCTGCAAACAACTTGAATTCCTGTGCTGGAACTGATGAGACAAACAGTTCAGTTAAAATATCTTCTGACAACTTTCCTTTGCTTGGAGAAGACAAGGAAACTGTTAATTCAACAGAAATATATACAGACAACTGGAGTTTGAGAGATGATTGTCTGATGACACTTTCTTCAGGCGATTGCTGTCCACCCACCATGACAGAAGATATAATCACAGAATTATCCCTTTTAACGATTTGCACAGAGAAGGAAAACTCCTTAAATGAAATGTATCCAAATAGTTTTGTTTTGCTAGAGGAAAATGGATGTGCAGTTACTCCAGCAGAACCTTCACTTACCACTTCTTCACTTACCACTTTATCAGGAGAGGATGAAGAAAAAACTCATCTGGGTGAGCTTTCTTTACAAGAAAAAGCAGAAAGTTTGGTCAATGTTTTTCACGATGTCATTCCACTACAGACCTTTTGTAAAGAAACAATGTCTTCTTTTTACTTACCTTTAGAAAATCAGTCAGTTGAAGCAACAGAAGCAGTAAATCTGTCAAATGACTCTTCAAACATTGTCCATGCAAATAATGAAACAGCACATCTATGTGAAATAACCACAGAAATTGATTTTTTGCCTGCTTCAAACATAACATTGGGCACTTCACCTGATATCTCTTGTAATGTTCCTCAGGAAATTATTGGTAAAGAGCTGGATGGTCAAGATATAACCCATCCAGAAAAAGTTCAATTTTCAGGAACCAATGTGAAAATACCTTGTTCATTAGAAGACACTTTTGAAAATGTGCCTCTGCTGACTTATCCAAATGCCCTTTGTTTACCGCTTGGCACTAAAGAACTTGCTCATATCAGTCCGTTTACAGTGCCTTTATCAGATGCATGTGAAGATTCTGAATCTCACACTAACGTGAGCTTTGCCAGCTCAAGTAACAATAACGAGAGTTCACCATCTTCTTTCTGCTCTCCAATTAAAACTAAAGAATCCACAGACTTTGATGACATTTCTTTTGCTGTACAGGATTTCATTCCAGTCACTGATATATTTTCACCAGAAACGCATGATAAACCATCTAGTCCTCTTGAACCTACATTCAACATCTCTGCACTACCTGCTGATGAGGATTCTACAGGTCAGACTGTTAGTTCATTTTTAGATACAGAAGAAGAATCTGAATGTGTAACTGAAGCTACTCCAGATGGGTCTGCATCCTCTAAGGATATTTCTGTGATTTCTGAGGAAGAAAACATCTGTTTAACTGACAAATCACCAGTTGCTTTCTCTTTGACATCATTTGATGAACAGTTTAAAACTGTAATAGAGTCAGCTACAGAAGCCATTAAGTCACTAAATTTGACTTCTGATCTCATCTCTTCTTCTGAAAAAAGCATCACTGTAAGGTAAGATGTGTGATATACCATTTTATAAAATACATGTAACATGATCAGGGCCACACAGAGAGCCATTGGTGCGGACTACACGCACAGTCTTTGGGTGTACAAATCGGCCACTGACCAGTTTTATCTGTAACCACAAGATAAATACCTTTGCACTTCTTATGCCTTCTTGAGCATCAATTTGAAATGCTCTTGTGTAATTAACTCCTGTTTCATATTCTTTAGCATAAATGAGATTGAATTTATAGCAATTCTGATTTTTACCCAGGGACATTATGGGAAATTTAAGAAAATTCCTTGATCTATAACGTTGGTGGAGAGTTTTAGATATGGTTTACTTTTGTCAAACAAAAGAATATATTTGCAGTACAGTTTTGGATTTTGGCAAAATGTCCCACTAACTTTATTATAATTAAAACAAATACAAAAAAGTATTGTATCATGGATAACAGATGTCCTGGGACACAGCTTTATTGTCTTTATGTAGCAATAGTCACCCAAACTTCAAAGCCTTTTATCCTAGTCCTCTGTTCACTTCATATTCTGGTTGGTGTTCATCTTGATTAGAATGTTTGTCTGTTTATATGCTCTGTCATCTATGTCTTTCATGCAGATTTAGAGTTTGAAAACTTTTCAAACCAGTGATAACAATGCAAAAAAGGTCTGGAATTTTGAGTTGCAACTGAGTTTCGCTTAGACAGTCAGTAATGTTCCAGACACTTTATACATAAAAAAAAAAAAAAAAAAAAAAAACTCACTGCTACACTAACTTTCAATCCTTGTATGGAGTTTGTTCACATATGTGCGTTTTCCCATGAACTGTCAGCTCTTAATTATCCACTGTAAGTATGTGGACTGATGCCCTTTCCAGAAGTTTTGAAACCCTGTGACCCTGTAGTGAAATTGTTAGGTTCAAAAGTGAAGGTAGTTATTAGGTTTATTTTCATTATTATTATTCCACAAAATATTGTAGTGACTGTAGGTTTGTGTGTGAGCCATGCGGTGAAATAGTGCCTTGTTGAGGGTTTTTTTTCTGCCCTATGCCAACTAGTGCCAAGAGAGACACTGGTCCTTTCTGAACCTGAATTGGATGAAGCAGCTTTGAGAATGTTTGTTTGTTTTTTAGGTTACCAATGTGATCCAAAAGTTGAAGAAATTAAATTAATAGTTAAAATAATATGTGACAACTGCAGTGAAATATTTGCAGAACATCTGACTTGCTGTTGGCACCTTTAAAAAAATTACAAATAATATCACACCGTGACAGCTAGATCAGATTTAACAAGCCAATTTAATTGGATCATGTAAGTTACAAGACAGTGGAGACCATCCACCTCACTAGTCCCTCTAGAATAAGTGTAATGAAAGATGAATGGACATCAGTCTGGTCAGGAGGAGGGCAACTGTTTTGGTAAAAAACAGGATGGCTGTGAAGTGAAGCACACTAAGCAGAGAGGGTGACCGCAGAAGAGAATACCCAGGGATAACTTATATACCTGAAGCTGATGTCAACAAAAAAATTGCAATAAGGAGACCAGTAATACCTGCTCAACATGGACAACAGCCATAGACTGAGCTTTTAAGATAATAGGGAGAGAGAAGTTGGACTGGAGATGCGATAAGTGTGTGAAAGGGTTCAATGCAGATTCATTCATTCCCCCAATCAAAGCATGCTGCACCATACAGTATTTGAAATACAAAAGCTGTGGGATAATAGAGATAACAAAATCATACCAGCTTTCACAAAGCAAGTTATAAAGAAGCAGGATCAGGCACAGAGGGGATTATCAGGACTGGATAGAAGACTTCTTAATATAAATCACAATATGACTGCACAGCTCTATCTACATGTTACAGTATCATAGATTATTACTAATTTGAAGAGAGTGTATGTGCAAAGATTACTGTTAATTAATTTATCAGTAATGATATATATTTGGACAGAAGGACCTCTCAGGCAAACCATCCTTTGGTGCCTCCAGACCATGGGGAATTTAATTATGTAAACCTTTACTCAAAATACAGTGCATCAACCAGTTTTTCAACTTTTTAAATAAAAAAGGCAACCTGAACACATACTACCTTGCTAAAACTCCTTCCATATAATTAACAAATGAATACCTATTTTTAAATAACCTATGGTCCATGAAACTGTTATTGAAAAATGGAGTTCAGAAAGTAGATCCCCAGCCATCCATGCAACAAAACACAAAATATTATAGCAAATCATAACATACACGTGTTAAACAATTAATGCATATCATTTACATAAAATGAAGTGTACATGTATTTTCTTCACTTAAAAGTTATAAGTAATTGGTCGGCTCATGCAAGACACCCGTCTACAGTATTTAAGTAGAACCTGTATAACAACCCAAAAATATGTCGTAACTACAATCGTTCTACTCAATTTTATCTTGGTAGAATTTTTGCAAGTCAAAAATCATGCTCTTTGACACACCCATATTCCCAAAAGGGGTCTTTGCATTTAAAGAAAGAGGTGAACGATTGCACGCCTTTAAACATTCTTTAAAATGAACTAGATTGTATGTTAAGGTTAGGTGCAGCACAGCCTGCCTGGTCTGCTGTTTCATATTTTCATTGAGAGTATAGCAGCTTTCTTTCTTTGTGAAGCAAAGTGATAGAATTGATCAGAGTAGGTATTGACACCAGTGTTTAGGGACTCCAGTTCGTCCCAGACTGGGTGTTGTCATATATTTATACTTTGTGTACAGTTATGGATGTCCTGCTAGGCTGTCTACCATGCATTAAAGATTTAAGGGTTTTTTTCTACGTATTTTCTAAAACACGAAGAACCAACTTGATATGCAGAGAACCCATACCAGAATGAAATGGTTCTTTGTCAAGCAATAGTTATACGAGGAACCACACAATCCAGTAAAGAACCATAAAATGCAGTTAAATAATTTTTATTTTAAAGATTGCAGAGTGTGCATTAGTTGGCTGAGATTGACAGAATTGTGTGCTCTTTCTGTTCCAAAGAACTTTGCCTCCCCCCATTAGGTTACTATCTACAGGAATGCTATTAACTGGAGTTTTATTTTCCTCTCCTCCACTGTTAACCTACAATACCTTTTCAGATAGACCTTAAAACTTAACATCTTATAGCATAACTAGTCATTTAGCCCATTACAATAACGGGCGCTAGAACAGTACTGCATAAACATTAGTAGGAACAGTCTATATTAAATGGCAAGGGACTTTGACCTCATTCTTTTTGTTGGTCGTATTTTTCTTTCTTTCAGCCTTTCTTTTGTTGATGTTTACTTGCTGAGCTGACCGTTCTTCGTGGGCTGCCGCCGTGTATTGTGTGTCTTTAATTTTCTGTGACAGTAATACTGTCTTGTAAGTCCGCTGGCTTGTACGTCCGTAATATACCTTTAATTTTCTCTGGTGGTAATACAGGCGTGCACGTCGGTAATATGCCTTTAATCTCCACTGACAGTAATACTGGCTTGTGTGTGGCTGTAATATGAGTCACTGTATTGTGTACCTTTAATTTCCTCTCGCAGTAATACTGGTTTGTATTTCCGTAAAACGCCTCAAACTTTCTCTGACAGTAATATCGCACAGTGCCCCGCGCATGCGCACTTCACCAGAAGACACACACACACGGACACCTGGACACACATAGGGATTTTATTAAAGTGGATGGAAACATAAATATGTTAACATAGAATGTGGGTATTTGCCTTGAAAAGAGTCTTTCAATGTAAATGTTTTGTTTACATTGTGGTAAAATGCTGACTGAAACTTCACCAACTGACTAAACCCAGAATCAGAAGCAAAAGCACAGAGTTGTTTGATGCTTTAAACGTGCTTCACATGATGGTGCTATTCAATCATAAAAATCTCTGATACAAAAAATACATGTGTTCAGTTGAAATATGGCCTGGATAGTTGCAGTCAGCATAATTAAATGGTTTAATAATGGATTTAGGAGTGAATGATTTCATCTAGTTTATGAAAGAGAGATGGAGACTATCCTGGCAGGTTTAGGTATAAGGCAGGAACCACCATCAGACAAGACACTAACATGTACACTTATTCTTTAACTGCCAATGGGGGTTTCTCAGTCCAGCAGTTCGCTTTGTGGCATCACATCTGGCTAAGCACTGCCCACCAGTTGTGACATTCAGGTTACAAAGATGCTGGCCCACCTTGGTGAGCCATATAGGTAGGAGACTCCCTCGACTCTGCAGATGGGACAGCTTCTAAGTTGAAGTAGCGCACTTTCGTGATGAGGCCTTCCAATCATAGGTGCAGCTGAACTGTTACTGGAGATTTCCTGGCTTCACTCAATTACTCTTTTTGCAGGTTGCCTTGCTCAGGAACATCCTGATTCCAAAACTCTCCACTTGGACCCTAAAGTCAACTGCAGTTTTTAGTCAATGAATAAGATGACTTGCCCTTCTTTTCATGTAATTCCCCACTGTGCGGCATAAAATTGTTTTATTCTTGTGTGCTTACTTGGGATCAACTTTTGATGAATGTTAAAAGCTGCAATCTAACCTGCAAATAAACGAAACAGCTATTGGGGTGACAAGTAGTAGACTGGCATTGTTGCTGATTGTGCAGTTAATGAAATACAGTATGGCTTACAGGAATTAAATTCAAGTAGGGACTACAATATACACCATTTCTTATGTTTGTAGGCATGCTTTGAGCATTTCGAGACTTCATTGAATATTAAGACTCTGTTTCCTTAATTATTTAAAGCTATTTAAAGGTTATATGTTGCCACAAGGTGTGCCCTTGCCGCGCCCCTTAAGCATAACGCTGACTCAGAAACCGCAGAAGTTTTGAAAAATGAAACATTCGTAGGTGAAAGGAAAAGGGTACAAATCTGAAAGTACATACAGCTAAGCTGTTTATGTGCATTACTATGTATGACATGTAATAATCTCCCTAATAAATGGACTAAGGTGGAAAATCTCACTGCCATTTCAACAGTTTTTTGTGTTTCTTTTTCACTCCAAGGCTATTTCCTTGTCATTGTTGCTTTTGGTGTCTTTTCACATTTTCTTCCTATAAGAGAGTAAATGTATTCTTTAAGGTGTATTCATTAAATTCCCCTCATTGATACCTGTTGGTATCTCTGCATTGCAAAGACACATTTAAAGGGCCAGGGTTTCTGGGTTTCTTGACAGTGGGCTCACCTATTCTTCTTCTGCTGCCACTAAACGTCTATTCCTTATTGACTGACTAAATATACAAATGCCATGTGTTAGTCTGGTCAAGCACGAAACGCCACCCTTCCTCAGCCTAACCTGTATCTTCTCATCCTTCTGTCTTTATTTCTTGTCTTGATCAGAAAACCACTTTCTGGGTGTTGGATGTGTTGTCCCTTAACAAGGACACTGTAACCCCCATCCCTTATTTAATGACCATGTTTATCAGCCATTTTTTTTGAGATTCTGTTGTGAGCAAAACATGTAATAAGTGAGCCACTTGAGTGAGATGGAAGACATAAGAGCATTTGGTTCCAGGCTACTCCTTCACCTTGACATTTCCTCTGTTTGTTACTATTATTCCATTCCTGTTCTGATTCCTTCTTATCCCAGTGGTCCCTGAGAAAAGCAGTAGATGGAGTTTACATTCATAAAGTGAAACCAAATGGAAGGGATTTTCATCTTGTCACAATAATCCTGTCTCCTGAAGGCAATATTTTAACTTTTTTACCCAGATGTCTTGTCTCCGCCACCCAACAAACACTCTTCCATAACAGTTGTGAACAGAGGCTTTAAAACTTGATATGATGCGTCTTTTAGTCACTTAATGCTAAATAACAGAAACAACATACAGTAGATGCACTATAGAAGACCTTACTCTGAAGTGTCACTCTTGCTTTTTCTTATTAATGCCAAGGAAATTGTTAGTTATGGTCTACTAAAAACAGCTGACTAATACATGAAAGCGAGATATTCCCTATTCTAAATGTCAACATGCTTTTCTCTTTTTTCTTTACTCTACTCTTCCATTTAAAGGAAGAATTTCAGTCAGTCATTTTCTAAAACATTTAGTCCTGAACAGGGTCATGGGGGGTGATGGAGCCTATCCCAGCTTGCATAGGGCACAAGGTGTGAACAAACCCAACACATACACACACCCAATCACACACTAGGGCCAATTTAGTATCACCAATCCACCTAACTTGCATGTCTTTTCACTGTGGGTGGAAACCGCAGCACACAGAGGAAACACATGCAAACATGGAGAGATCAGGCACACTCCATACTGGGAGGACCTGGAGCGTGAACCCTGATTACTGTGAGGCGGCAGCACTACCACTGTGTCTCCCTAAATCAAGAATGATCATTTTGTAAATCTTTCTTTCTCTGTACCTCTCATTAACTGCTTCTGACCACAATCCACTTTGTGCCTTTGGCCATTGGAACATCTTTGGGTCAGACATCAGTCTGTTAATTGAAAGTATGAACGACTTCCTCTTTTATAGTCCAGTAGTATTGGAGATCCTCACAAAACCTACTGTTGAACTAATTGGTGTATGTCCAAATATTAGGAAGAGACCAGTCTGAATATGGCCTCTACTTTCATATGCTACCAGTGTTTCATCTCATCAGTCTATTATGTCTATTTTTTTTTTTAACACGGATTTCCATAGCTATACCCTTTCTTGTTCTAAAATGTCTTTCTGTCACGCTTGCATCAACTGACCACACTTGCAGAAGTGGTCACTGATTCGCCTTCACTTCCTGGTATTGGTTTCCACTGGTTAGATACCAAACCACAAGTACAGAGAATGTAATGATACCCTAAAGAGTGCTGCATGATAGCCAAGCTAACAATTTCATTTACATTGCCCTTATCCTCTTATGGCCGTAGTACAATTAACACTAGAAAGTGATAAATGAGTGTGGCCATAGGCAAAAAGTTTATTAAAGGACGGATTTTGGGGAAAAGTACCTTGAGACAGTGAGTGGGCATTCATCTTTGTTTAATTTTATAGCTCAACTAGGTGTCTTCACCATATCTATAAATACCTTACGTAGCATTTATTGGTGTGTCTGTGTATATTCATATTGCCCATATCAACTGGCACTCTGGGCTTTTTTGTTGTACACTGGCACATCCCTATATCATGAATATGGTGTCATCTCAGA
Organism: Erpetoichthys calabaricus; assembly: GCF_900747795.2. Taxonomy (NCBI): domain Eukaryota; kingdom Metazoa; phylum Chordata; class Cladistia; order Polypteriformes; family Polypteridae; genus Erpetoichthys; species Erpetoichthys calabaricus. The sequence goes on along the minus strand of NC_041395.2, from coordinate 109,570,211 downwards.
ACTCCACTTAAACAGAACACTGTTACCTTGTCCTCTGTAAATGGGTTGCCAGCAAATTAAGGTATAAGCATTCTTGGCCTTCGTGTCAATCAAGTTCTGGTTTGGTAGCTCTAGTGAAGCTTCAGGGGGATATTTTGAAATTTCGTCTGTAAAGCAAATCCTATTTCCATTCATGGTACAGGTATCTGGTACAAGTCAACTCTGGTCAGTTTGGAGATAGCACTGTTTTGTGGCCTTAGTGGTCCCTGGCCAGTAAAGTGATTCCCCTTTCCTGGCTTCATCTTTAATTTCCACCTTGGAAACAGAAACTTACCCCTTTGCTTCTGGACATGCTCACAGGCAGGTGATCTCTTTACAATGTTTTTCTAGTGAAAATATGTGGCTTCATAAGTTTATAGGCCATAGCACAGCCTGAGAATCCAACTGTCATGTTTATTTTGATTCCATCAACTGCACGTGTCTAAATTATTCAATTAAATTATTGACAAAAATAAGGAGGGCTGTAACAAGGTTCAGGGTGGCTTATTCACTTCTCACCTTACCTGAACCACTTTATTAAATTCTCTCTATTTTCAATTTCATTATTTTTAAAATTAGCTGCTGTATCACTTTGCTTATAAGAATCTCATCCAACTTTCTTATCAAACAGATTCAATCTATTTAGCAGCCCATACCCACATTGTTTTCCATATGTGTAGCCATCCCGTACAAGTATGGAAGGTCAAGATGCCAAAAATAACAAAATCTAAGCTGGGCTTTTATGATCATTCCCTTGAGAACATTAGAGTATTCTTTTAATCAATGGTTTTCTTCATAAAAGGGTAGATAATGCATTTCTTGCATGATTTATGAACATAAGGAAGTGTCAACTGGCATCTCATCACATTTGCAGTTCATGTTATCCCATTGTAATTGTCATATTGTAACCTCCCATTGTAATCACAGCTGGCTGACACTGCACTATGTGAGCATTTGTTAGTCTTAAAGGACAATAAAGTCTCAATAAGCAATATAAGTATTGACAGATGTGTGTAGGAATCACAGTCATTGTGCTGTAAACTGCTTGACTCTTCTGAATAGATTTCTATCTGAAGCCAGTTGCTCGGGTCGACCAAGGAGTTGACTATTTATACTGTATAGCAAATTTACTGGTGAGAACGATCCTACAATATACAATTTGAACAATTTTTAGAGAATATTTTTTAACACTCAAAGGGTAAACACTTGAAGTTAAATCACAGTCTAAATATTCACAGATGTGTCTGATTTATTTTATACTGCCTTGGGGAACTCCAAATTTCATCTTTTACAGAAAAAAACAGCTGACGTTCGCAATTCTTCTTTGCAGATTTGTTTTGTTTGGGACACAGCAAGATGAGGCAGATACAATATTGTATTTCTTTTTCATGTAATTTATTGTCCACTCCTTGAAAGATTAGTTTCTCCCATTCAAACATGTTTAATAAAGTTTTCCACTGGCTGTCAGTCTGTGTTTAACTGGCCATCTGTGCTACAATATTTTCCACTGAACCTCTTGCGTCATGTTTATTTCAATTGGAGTTGATTTTGGCATACGCAATCTTTAACTATTGTATAAAGTGATACAGAATTTTTATAAAAACTAAAGTACTGTTTCAGGTTTAGTTAAATATGTCTCATTGTTTGTTAGGCAGAAACTACAACAAAGTCTGATCTACTAAATGTAAATTAGAATATGTCCTTCATTTTTTAACCATTTTATATTTAAGAAATGAATCTGTTTTCACCAGATTCAGCCAACGTTATTGCTTTTTAATTTACAGTTCTATAATTCAGTCCAGGGAGCATATTTACTCTGCTGCTTTCTATTCTTCCCTACTATTAAAAAAAAAAAAAAAAAAACTTAGACTTATATTTACTTACAGAACTCTGAACTGTGAAAATGTTTTATGTGCTTTTATTTCACATTTTTATTGAATTCAATTTAAAAAATCTTCAAAATTTTGCTTTTATGAGGAAAATATCAAAAGTTGGTGTATATTCAGCTTGTAAGAAATTCATATCCATTAATCTGTTGTATATGATAAACAAATTTGCTTCAATTCAACCTAATTCGTTTTTCTTTTCTAAATATTTCCAAAGCAGTCACTTAATATTGAACTGAAGCAAGTGAATATGTCTGATTTAACATTGTTCTGCTCAGTACATCTCTGTCTGCTAAAAATTCTTTATTTTCACTATGTAAAACAAATGCTTTTTTAATTAGTGAATTATAATTACCCACATTTATTAGAAATGAAAAATGAATCAAATCCTCTTGTAGGAATATCAGTGTCACAGGACTATTACCCATCATAAACAGTATCAAGTGACCAGACTGCTCTCTTTACTAGTATAGAAAATAAAAAGAAAGGATAGGCACGTTTTTAATTTAACATTTTAAAGCAATGAGCAGCAATGCTATACTACAGCTAACAAACATGCATGAATTAATCGATTTACTGGTAGAAAAAGAACAAAAATCAGTCTTGAGGGATCTAACAATAATATAATCCATTAGTGCAGTGTTTCATAATGTCTAGTGACTGGGGTTCAAATGTAAGTAGTGCAAGTTTTTTATATAAATAATACATACATAAACTTTCCCCATTCAAATATATATACTGTATACTGTACATATCCATCCATTTCCAAACCCTTATATATATATATATATATATATATATATATATATATATATATATATACTGTGTATATATATATATATATATATATATATATATATATATATATATACTGTATATACAGTATATATACTGTGTGTGTGTATATATATATATATATATATATATATATATATATATATATATATATATATATATATATATATATATATTTTGCAGCTGGAGATCCACAAAGGGAGAAACTGAATCACGTATCATAAAGTAGTTTTTATTCAGGGCTTTCATCAGAGGATAATGCTTAGACTTACAAGAATCAAAGGCAATATATAGCAAAACATTACGTGGAGTGGGGGGGTGGTGGGGGAGGCCAGCGGTATACATAGGACAAACATCAAAAAGAATTGCAACACGAATACATGAACATCGCAACACTGTCAGAAGAAAGGACTCACGGTCACTGGTCTACACACATACCAAATCAACAGGACATACATTTAACTGGGACAAGTAAGATTTAAGGCCAGTACTAAAAGTGCCAGAGAACTGGCCGAATCAAATGAGAGCGCCATCAACAGACATGTGGACATAAATCCAGCATATGCAAACTTAAGAAGAACATGTTCATAATAAATAAAATCTTTACAACCAATAACCCCCCCTGTTCACACTGACTTAGCCCCCCCCCCCCCCCACTATGTAATTTTTGCTAAATATTGCCTTTGATTCTTGTAAGTCTAAACATTATCCTCTGATGAAACTCAGGAATAAAAACTACTTTATGATATGTGATTCAGTTTCTCCCTTTGTGGATCTCCAGCTGCAAATATGCAAACCATATCACAGACCTTCTCTTCCATATATATATATATATATAATATAAATTTGTGTGTGTGTATACACTGTATATTTTAAGAAAAATTGAACCAGAAGTTTTAAGGGACGGGGTACCTCTGCTTGAAATTCCATTTAATAGCAACGTCAATTGAATGAAAATAAATCAAAGCAAAACGAATAAGCACCATCTAGGTTTCTATTCTTTAAAGGTGTTTTGTTTTGTCACACTCAGATCCAAGTTTGAAACCAAGCACTGATTTGTAGTTCCAATTTTATTTTACTATTGTCATTTGCCACTTCCAAAATTTTTAAAGAAATTTTAAATACCCAACGCTCTTATTGTAAAATAATTAAATAAAATTGTCAAAGGTGATGCGACTATTGATATATAAAAACTATGCATGGATTCATACTAAGCTGTAAACTTTAAAATCACTCTCCAGTAATTAAAACAATTGCATCAATACTTGCATTTACTCCGGAAATATTTAGGGGTCATCCAATAATTATTTGATGACTGAATGCTGCCATTACTGAGAGGACAGTAAGATAATTACATCCCAAAAGCATATGCTCAAAGGAGTCAGCAACTGCACAGTAGTTAATATAGTTGAGAAATCCTTGGTTTGTCTTTTCCTTTTTCATTTTCTCCTCAACTTCCAAATTTCACTCAATTGTCTACAACCCTTTCTATGAGCAGCATCTCTCAGTGCTAGGCAATGACATTCACAAAACCTTCACGGTCCAAATTCTCAGATTTGTTTTTAAAGAAATGGAAACATCCAAAAAGGCCATCTCAGTATCTAAATACTAAAAACTCATAACAAGCACTACACAACACTCAGAAAGGTATGATAGTGGAAGGTGAGAGCAAGGAACAGTGTCAGTGCTTCAGATTTGTTTGTTTGCCCCTTCCATTACTTAATTGTTACATAATTGGAGTCTCCAGGCAACAAAGGCAGATGGGCGGAGTCAGGATTACACCATACATAAAATGGAGAGGGTAACAGCTGAAGCTCATGCCTTATTCCAACACAAGAAAACTGCTGTAATGTTTAAATTATTAATATTTATGTTGTAATAGAACTATCTCTGCTACCAATTCTATTAAGCACATATTGTGCTGTCATGTACCCTAAGCAACCAGGATCAAGTAAATTCAGCTGCAGTATTTTTTAGATATATCAACCACTGATCCTAATATCCATGCAATATTACCACAAAAAAATACCTACCACGTGATACCACTTTCAAAGTTCAAAAATCCAAGATGAAGTAGAAAAGAAGGGCTTAAAGAATGTGTTAAAATATAATTCAATCTTTGTGGTAAACCTTAGGGCAAAAAATGGGTTTTGGTTTCAACACTGAGTATTTCAAATTCATTTAAAACACCCATCCAGCATCAAAGATCATTAATGATTTGGGTGACTTAATAGATCTTGTTTGGTTCTCCACCAAAGTAGAATTATTGTCAAATGGAAAACTGTAATTGGGAAGAAGCATGTTTAATAACGAGAAATGGATATTATCCTGCATAACTGACTAATAGTTTGATTGCAGTAAAGCCAAGCCAGGATATAAGCTCCATTAGGTACCTGAGCAGTGCTCTGAGATTTCAGTGGGTATAACCAGACTTTAATCAATATATGGAAAATGCTAGAACTACCGTAATAAAAATGGCTTGATTCTAAAATATGAAACCGCATCAGGGCCCAGGGCCGTCTTAACAGTATCATAGACCCCTGGGCAAAGCAGTGCGCTCGGGCTTCAGTTTTGATTGCAAAACAGAAACATACATAGGCATCAGAAACATTGTGGGCAGTACCCATTGGGCCCATATGGAGACAATGCAACACCTAATGACTGCAGTGATTTGGTCAAAGCACACAAGTGCAGCAAGGTGGTTGGAAAAAAAGCAAGAAATGACCAGCAGACAAATTCTACACCACAAGAGAAGGTCAAAATGGTAGTTAAGGAAAAACAAAAATAGCAGAAAGGCAAAAATACAGGTTATCACAAGTCAAAAACATTAGTCATAAACTGTGGTCAAAGGAAAAAAGGAAACCCTAAATTATGGGAAATTATGGACACAGATTATTTTAATATTAAAATTTTAAAAAATCTAAATAAATTACAAGCACACATTGTTTCATTTTAATGTGCAATCACAATTTTCAAAACTATTACTACAATGAACAACATGGATACGGCCGTACAAACAATGGCAGTGATCACAGTAAATACTATCCAAAATGATGTCACAACAATAATGTTAAAAGTAACAGTAATGAAAACATATGCGGCACAAGCCAAACAAGAAGGAAATGACGTCTAAACATGCATAGCTCAGATTCATGTCACACAACTAGAGGGCTGTGATAGAGACTTTATAGAACAATCAACATCGGCTGTGAGACTGAGTGTTAGCCTTAAGAAAAATTTGTGCAATCACTGACCATGGCAGTGATTCCTGGGCTTGTGAGAAGGTTTAAAGCCACCTCTGTCCTGTCCTGCATATTTCAGCATAGCTTTGGTTTTATTAATTCTGAGGTTTTACATATTCATTACATATTTTTATTTATTAATAACATTATTTACTTTTAGGGGCACTGCCATTTTGTTTTGACAATGTCCCCTCCACCCCATTGCTAGTCACATGAACTACCAGTGGAAAGCTGATTCTGGTTTGGAGGAATCTGTTGACAGCAGGTACTTGTCTTTAAAGTTGGACAGACGGTAAGGCTCATAATGTGAGATGTCCAAGACTTTTATCTCATAAACTGGCTCTATGTTGCGTAGGTTCATTTACTATCATTAAGCAGGTTGGTCCAGTTTTTCATAAATTAGTTTAAAGTAGCTTTTGCATACATCCATACTTTAAAGCTTTCATGTGTCTCACGAAAAAACCTGTTTATTGAAGTTTTTGGTCTAAAAAGGTTACTCCACCTTTTCTCGTTAAGGTGGAATAAAATGTGGAGAATGAATTAAGTACAATTTTAGATTAGGTGCTGCTGGAGTATGTGAATTTCCCCTTGGGATTAATAAAGTATCTATCTATCTATCTATCTATCTATCTATCTATCTATCTAAAATGGCAGGGATTACAAGTATATTATCTTTTTTTATTTTATTGATTTTATTGTCATCATTCCATACAAATAGTCAGTTTTTACAAAAAATAGGATTGAAAACAAATCAACCCCCACCCCTGAGAAAGAGAGCATGGCCAACGGAGTAAAACTTAAAGCTAGTAAAAATAAATAAATTAATAATAATAATAATAATAAGATAGATAGATAGAGTTACATTTATTGAGTGCCTTTCACAAACCCAAGGTCGCTTTACATACAGAGTATTAAAAAAAAAAAAAATTACACAGATAACAAATGTTCGTAGAAGAGGAAAGTTTTCAGTTGTGTCTTAAAAATGCAGAAACAGGAGCAATCTCGAAAGAGAGAGTTCCAGAGTTGAGGGGCTATAGCACTGAAGGACCTGCCTCCTAAGGTGGAGAGTCTGGTGTGTGGGACAGTAAGGAGATTACTGCTCGAGGACCTGAGAGAGCGACAAGGAGTGTAAGGAGCTAGTAGCTGAGTGAGGTAGAGGGGGGCAAGGTTATGTAGGGCTTTGAAGGTGAGAAGCAGAATCTTGAATTTAATCCTTGATGGAACCGGTAACCAGTGAAGCTGGGAGAGAACAGGGGAGATGTAAGCAAAACCCTTTGTGTGAGTGAAGGCTCTGGCTGCGGAGTTCTAAATGTACTATAGCTTCTGTATAGATTTTGCAGGGAGGCCAATGAAGAGGGAATTACAGTAAACAATACAAGACATTATGAAACAATGAACCAGAGTTTGAGCATCATTAAAGGACAGAAATGGACGGAGGAGGGCAATGTTACGGAAATGACAGAATGAAATTTTAGAAAGAGACTTAATGTGTAGCTCAAAGTTAAGTGATGAATCAAACAAAACATCAAGATTTCTGTGTACCATCAACAGAAATAGAGAAATTGGATGCCTTAGAAAGTTAGGATTTTGGACCTACCAGTAACAATTCAGTTTTATTGGCATTAAGTTTGAGAAAGTTATTTTCCAACCATAGCTTAAGATCAGTGATGCATTCCGTGAGTGTGCTGGGAGTTGAATCTATAGGGGAGTCTGTACTAAGATATAATTGTATGTTGTCTGCATAACAGTCAAAGTTAAGGCCATGTCTGTGAATAATCTGACCCAAAGGAAGGATGCAGAAAAAGTAATGGCCCAAGGACTGAACCCTGAGGGACTCCATGCGACATAGGTGAGGTGAAGGATTTATGTATTTATTTTTTTTTATATTTTTATTTTATTAATTTTCATTGTAATCATTCCATACAAACAGATCAATTTATAACCCAACAAAATTGAAGACAAATCAAACCCCACCCCTGAGAAGGAGAGCTTAGCTAAAGGAAAATTGCTTAAGGCTTTTTAATAAGGCAACATTAAACAAAAGAAAGGGAGAAGTAAATATATATGTAAATAAGAGATGGTTGATTTTTTCCAATTTCAAATAATATAAAACATCGGTTTCCCACTGACTTATAAGAGGAGAATTAGGATTCTTCCAATTTAACAAATAAGTCTGCGTGCCAAAAGTGTAGTGAATGCAATCACCGTTTGCTTGTCCTTCTCCAATTCAAGTCCATTTGTAAGAACACCGAACACAGCTGTTAATGGGTTAGGAGGGATTGTGATACCAAGGCTGTCTGAAAGGCACTTAAAAATTTTTGTCCAAAATGATGTTAGTTTGGTGCAGGCCCAGAACATGTGACTCAGTGAGGCAGGAGCTTGGTTGCAGCGTTCGCAGGTTGGATCCTGCCCTGGAAACATTTTGGACAGTTTTAAGCGAGACAGATGAGCTCGATATATAATTTTTAGTTGAATAATTCTATGCTTTGCGCATATAGAACTCGAGTGAATTCTCTGCTTTGCTACCTTCCACTCCTTTTCTGATATATTGATTAAGAGATCTTCTTCCCAATGTCCTCTTGGATCTTTGAAAGGTAGGGACTCTAATAAGATTTTATATATTGCGGAAATAGTGTTTATTTCCTCGAAATTGAGCAGTATTTTTTTCCAGCATTGTGGAGGGTGCAAGGTGGGGGAAATCGGGCAATTTCTGTTTAACAAAATTTCTAATTTGAAGATAGTAAAAGAAATGTGTAGCTGGGAGGTTGAATTTTGAACGTAATTGTTCAAAAGATGTAAATATGTTGTCTATATAAAGATCTCTGAGCATTTTAATCCCAAAACTTTTCCAGGTATTAAAAACTGGATATACTTGCGAAGGTTGAAAGAGGTGGTTCCCTTGCAGAGGTGCCACTGATAAAAGATTTTCCATCTTAAAATGCCTTCTAATTTGGTTCCATATTCTGAGTGAGTATAGCACAATTGGGTTATTAGTATATTTGCGATAGCTTTCATTTATTGGAGAGCAGAGCAGGGAATATAAAGAAATACTACAGGATTTTACTTCTATTGCGGACTAAGCCTGTGTATGTTCATTTACTTGTGTCCAGGTTTTTATCGCTTGTATGTTTGCTGCCCAGTAATAAAACTGAAAATTAGGTAAAGCCATGCCACCTTCTGCCTGAGGTCTCTGTAGGGTCGCTCTTCGGATACGTGGGTGTTTTGAGTTCCAAATGAATGAGGTTATTGTTGAATCTAACTGTTTAAAAAACGATTTATTGAACCAGTTGGTTTCGTCCGTTTATAGGAGATGGACGTCTGAAGCAGAGCTCCGCTAGCAGCGGCTTTATTTTCCCACATATTTTATATTATTTTGAGGTATCCTGTATTTAACCCGACCAAGGAACTTCCACTACAATATACAAGCATGAGTAACAAGAAGAAAAGTCAGAAAGAACCGGAAAAGAAACTTAAAGCTGCATCGAAGTCCGGACAGACTTCTGGCCTGAGTGCAAGTGTAAGGTATGGCATTACGGAGACTGACCTGGAACAGGCAGAAGAGTGCGCAGAATTCCTGGGGCCCCGCTCCATTGTATCGTCTCCAGTCGAGAGTGAAAATGGGAGCGAAGGCGCAAGTGATACAGGTCGCGAGGGATCGCCGATTTCTGAGGATCATTCGAGACTAGAAAGGGCTCTGCAGGACGTGCTCTCATCTACTCATCGCGAGCCTGTAACAGGAGCTGCATTTTCACTTGCGGAGCACGAAAGCAGAAGCGAACTGTCCGAACTGAAAGAGATGATCGCTACACAGATAGCTACACAGAAAGAGATGAACACTACACTGGCCACTGCCATGGTTACGGCCATGATTGAGCTTAAGAAAGATAACACAAATGATCTTAAGAAGGTGGCCACTGAGCTTAAGAAGGATAACAAAGATAAGGAAACGCGTCTATTTGAACGTTTCGACGTGAACTTTAAAGGCATGTTGGAGAAATTAGTGGAACACATTGAAGAAACTAACTCCAAACTGAAAAGGCTTGATGATCATATTAATGACGTTTCAGATCAGCTGGAAGACGTTAAGCAGGGACTCACGGCTCGAGTGGAAACAGCGGAACAAATGGCATCTAACGCCGATGAAAAAGCCACAGCTGCGAACTTGGAATACAAAAAACTTGGAGACAGACTTGCAGCCCTGGAGGATGGGTGCAGAAGAAATAATATAAGAATTGAGGGTATACCTGAGAAACGAGAAAGCTCAAGCCCAGTGAAATTTGCAATAGAATTACTGTCTAAAATAATTGGAGATGACTTTAAACTCGACAATGAGATAGCCACGGCTTATCGCACAAAGATACCAAGCGCCTTTAAATCTAGGTCTTTTATTGTCCGCTTCGAACGACTAAGATGTAAGCGTGATGTGATGGCACTTCTCAGACACAAGCAAGAGATTATATTCGAAAATAATCTTATTCGTATTTTTCCCGACTTCTCACCATCAACAGCTGCAAAACGCAGATCCTACAACAACATTAAAAGGATGCTACGGGAAGCCGATATCAAATACAGCCTCTTGTATCCTGCCAAACAGAAAGTGGAAGTTCAAGATCGACATTATATCTTCTTCAGCAAAGAAGAAGCTGAAAAAGAATTAAAGAAGCTGTTTCCGAAACTTTTTTGAAAGTTAATTAAAATTAAAGAGCCGTATTCTATCAAGGCACGGGAAAGACCTATGATCTGATCGCTGGATCCATGTTTAAAGAGACTGGTATTATAATTATACATCTCTTATTTTCTTTTTTTTTTTTTTTTTAATCTGGACTTTATATGTTATTTGTTTATGTTTTAATCAGAGTTATAGAGTTATAGACGTGAGTGTGAAAATGTGGAAGTGATTAAAGTAGGATTCGTTTTATTTATTTATTTTTTTATTCCTTTTTTTTTTTTTTTTTTTTTTTTTTTTTTTTTTTATTTTACTATACCTTAAAGTAGACTGTTTAACTTCATACCCTTGGTTTAATGCTTGTTCTACTATTTATACAATTACCATTATACTATTACAGTATGAATTACCAGGTTTATCCTAGACTAGTTTTTAAAATCACTCCCAGGGTTGTTTTTTTTTTTTTTTTTTTTTTTTTAATCTTAATATCTTAACTTAAAAGCGCTGAAGATTATTTCAAGCTTAAATATTGTTAATGAGAACTTTTTCGGCAGATAGTATTAAGGATTTAACTGTAAAAGATATCTCTGTTTTAATTCTGTAACGCCGCTGCAGGGTGGGGTTTGTTTTGTTTTGGACGTGCTCTGTCTCTTCGTATGTCAGAGGACTGGAACATCGCGAAGTGGGGTCTAGCCTCATCTGGGGAGGCAAAATGGGGGGGGTGGGGGGATAAAGGGGGGAGAGAAGGAGAGCAGGTTATATCTAATCTATTCTTATAATCCTTATAATTATAAATATCAATGCAGCAACAGGCTAACATGCAACAACTCCTGGGGAATCTTGAAACTAAGATTAAAACTGCCATATTACCAATTAAAACTATAAAATGACATTAAAAACTCAGAATCAATGTCTCCATGATGGGACAGTTAACTTTGTGAGCTGGAATGTTAAAGGCCTGAATCACGAATTAAAGAGAAAGAAAGTATGCTCTCACCTAACAGGCTTAAACGCTAAAATAGTATTTTTACAGGAGACCCACTTACTAACCAAGGATCAGTTCAGATTACAAAAAGACTGGACTGGCCAAATGTTCCATTCTAGCTTTATAAAGAAAACTAGAGGGGTGGGAATTCTCATACATAGAACAGTTCCATTTGTAGCATCAGAGGTAGTGTCGGACCCTGAAGGGAGATATGTGATGGTCATGGGCAACTTATATAACAGTAAAATGATTTTGATAAATGTTTATGCACCCAATGTTGATGATAAGGAATTCATGCAAAATCTATTTGCATCCATTCCCAATGTGAACACTCATAAAATTATAATGGCTGGGGACTTTAATTGTGTTTTAAATCCACTCTTAGATAGGACTCCCGTGACAGGGGGGGACGACATCTAATACTGCAAAGATAATTACACAGTTTTTAAATGATCACAACTTATCAGACCCCTGGAGGTTTCTTAACCCAAACTCAAGAACATATTCGTTCTACTCACCAGTGCATTATAGCTACTCAAGAATTGATTATTTTTTTATAGATAATAATTTCCTGCCTACAATTAAATCATGCAAATATGACACAATTGTTATCTCTGACCATGCCCCTCTAGTCTTGGAGCTAAAATCAATAAGCCCCTCGTACTCACCTCGCAGATGGCGTCTTAACCCTCTTTTATTGGCAGATGAGAACTGCACAGAATTTATATCCAAACAAATCAGCTTCTTCCTAGAGACAAACACGTCCACAGAGGTTTCTGCAGGAACACTCTGGGAAACTCTAAAGGCCTTCCTAAGAGGCCAGATTATTTCATATCTTTCCCATAGAAATAAATTAGAAACCAAGAAAGTGTCAGAGCTAAGAAATGAAATTACTAGAATAGATGACGAACAAGCCAGGCGTCCAAGTGAAGCTCTTCACAGGAAAAGGCAGGCCCTGCATACAGAACTTAACATCTTAACAACTAAAGAAACTGAACAACTTATTTATAAGTCTAGACAGCATTACTATGAACACGGAGAAAAAGCTAATAAGCTTTTAGCTCAACAAATTCATAAACAAGAAGTTCACAATGCAATACCAGTAATCACCAACAAGAATGGAGAAGAAATCATCGACCATAATAAAATAATGCACACATTTAGAGATTACTATAAGTCTTTATATTCCACTGAGCCCAAAGAAGACAACACGCAATCTAATGCATTTCTGGATAATTCACAAATACCACAAATAGATGTTTTAAGTGCTGAGGAACTAGATAAACCTCTAACGCTAACAGAATTACTAGATGCTATAAAGTCACTACAAAGCGGGAAATCATCAGGCCCTGATGGTTACCCCGTAGAGTTTTATAAGAAATTCTCCACTCAGCTAGCTCCACTCTTATTGATAACATTTACAGAAGCTAAAGACCACCAAATACTACCTCAAATATTTCGACAAGCATTAATCACCGTCTTTCCTAAACAAAATAAGGACTTGTTACAATGTGCATCATATAGACCAATTTCACTCCTGAATAATGATGTTAAGATACTCTCAAAAATCCTAGCTAGAAGGATGGAGAAAGTGCTGCCCTCGGTAATATCACAAGATCAAACTGGATTTATTAAAGGCCGACATCTATCTTCAAATCTCCGACGCTTGTTTAATGTTATATATTCACCAGCAAAATCAAACACCCCAGAGATATTACTATCATTAGACGCAGAAAAGGCATTTGACATGATCGAATGGAATTACCTTTTCACTGCATTGGAGAAATTTGGGTTTGGCCCGAATATTTGTGCTTGGATTAAACTACTGTATACCAGTCCAGAAGCTTCAGTTTGTATTAATAAAATTTGCTCAGACTACTTTAAACTAGAACGTGGTACCAGACAAGGATGTCCCTTGTCGCCACTGTTGTTTGCAATCGCTATTGAACCACTGGCGGTTCACTGCCGAAATTCTCATCAGATAAAGGGGATTGTCAGAGAAGGACTGGAACAGAAAATTTCTCTATATGCAGATGATATGGTCTTATATATATCGGACCCAGAAAACACTGTCCCTGCTGTTTTAACAGCACTAACAGAATTTCAAAAGATATCTGGTCTTAGAATTAATCTGAATAAAAGTATACTCTTTCCAGTGAACTCACAAGCATATAATATTAAATTAGACACCCTACCTTTTACCATAGCAGATCAGTTTAAATACCTAGGGGTAAATATCACAAGTAAACATAAAGCTCTTTATCAACAAAATTTTGACGTCTGTATGGAAAAAATTAAGCAAGACTTGCATAGATGGTCAACCCTTCATCTCACTCTAGCCGGAAGAATTAACATTGTTAAGATGAATATCCTCCCTAAACTTCTCTTTTTATTTCAAAACATTTCAATATATATCAATAAATCGTTTTTTTAAACAGTTAGATTCAATAATAACCTCATTCATTTGGAACTCAAAACACCCACGTATCCGAAGAGCGACCCTACAAAGACCTCAGGCAGAAGGTGGCATGGCTTTACCTAATTTTCAGTTTTATTACTGGGCAGCAAACATACAAGCCATAAAAACCTGGACACAAATAAATGCACATACACAGGCTTGGTCTGCAATAGAAGTAAAATCCTGTAGTACTTCCTTATATTCCCTGCTCTGCTCTCCAATAAATGAAAGTTATCGCAAATATACTAATAACCCAATTGTGCTTTACTCACTCAGAATATGGAACCAAATTAGGAAGCATTTTAAGATGGAAAATCTTTTATCAGTGGCACCTCTGCAAGGGAACCACCTCTTTCAACCTTCGCAAGTATATCCAGTTTTTAATACCTGGAAAAGTTTTGGGATTAAAATGCTCAGAGATCTTTATATAGACAACATATTTACATCTTTTGAACAATTACGTTCAAAATGTAACCTCCCAGCTACACATTTCTTTTACTATCTTCAAATTAGAAATTTTGTTAAACAGAAATTGCCCGATTTCCCCCACCTTGCACCCTCCACAATGCTGGAAAAAATACTGCTCAATTCCGAGGAAACAAACACTATTTCCGCAATATATAAAATCTTATTAGAGTCCCTACCTTTCAAAGATCCAAGAGGACATTGGGAAGAAGATCTCTTAATCAATATATCAGAAAAGGAGTGGAAGGTAGCAAAGCAGAGAATTCACTTGAGTTCTATATGCGCAAAGCATAGAATTATTCAACTAAAAATTATATATCGAGCTCATCTGTCTCGCTTAAAACTGTCCAAAATGTTTCCAGGCCAGGATCCAACCTGCGAGCGCTGCAACCAAGCTCCTGCCTCACTGGGTCACATGTTCTGGGCCTGCACCAAACTAACATCATTTTGGACAAAAATTTTTAAGTGCCTCTCAGACAGCCTTGGTATCACAATCCCTCCTAACCCACTAACAGCTGTGTTTGGTGTCCTTCCAGATGGACTGGAATTGGAGAAGGACAAGCAAACGGTGATTGCATTCACTACACTCTTGGCACGCAGACTTATTTTGTTAAATTGGAAGAATCCTAATTCTCCTCTTATAAGTCAGTGGGAAACTGATGTTTTATATTATTTGAAATTGGAAAAAATCAAATTTTCAGTTAGAGGATCTGTACAAAATTTTTTCAAAACTTGGCAGGATTTAATCAATATTATTTTAGAATAAGAGAATTAACTATTATTGCATTTAACTCCCTTCTCCATCTCTTATTTATATAGATATTTACTTCTCCCCTTCTTTTGTCTAATGTTGCCTTATTAAAAAGCTTAAAGAAATTTTCCTTTAGCTAAGCTCTCCTTCTCAGGGGTGGGGTTTGATTTGTTTTCAAATTTGTTGGGTTATAAATTGATCTGTTTGTATGGAATGATTACAATGAAAATTAATAAAACAAAAAAACAAAAAAAAAAAAAAAAACGATTTATTGATATATATTGGAATGTTTTGAAATAAAAAGAGAAGTTTAGGAAGGATATTCATCTTAACAACGTTAATTCTACCGGCTAGAGTGAGATGAAGGGTTGACCATCTATGCAAGTCTTGCTTAATTTTTTCCATACAGATGCCAAAATTTTGTTGATAAAGAGCTTTGTGTTTACTTGTGATATTTACCCCTAGGTATTTAAACTGATCTGCTATGGTAAAAGGTAGGGTGTCTAATCTAATATTATATGCTTGTGAATTCACTGGAAAGAGTATACTTTTATTCAGATTAATTCTAAGACCAGATATCTTTTGAAATTCTGTTAGTGCTGTGGAGGATTTATATAGGCCGAGTGTGACAAACTGTTGCCTATTAGAAAGATATGATGTGAGCCATTGAAGGGCTAAGCCAGAGATGCCTACAGCAGAGAGACGTGACAGGAGGATTTCATGGTTAACAGTGTCAAATGCTGCACTTAAGTCAAGAAGGAAGAGAATATTAAGGGAACCACAATCTGCAGACCGGAGAAGATCATTGACTACACGGAGAAGAGCTGTCTCAGTGCTGTGCTGTGTACGAAAGAAAGACTGAAAAGGCTCATAGAGTGTATTATCTAAAAGAAAAGCATGCTTTTAGTCAAATTAATTCAAAAGCTCTTTATCAACAAAATTTTGCTGTCTGGAAAAAATCGAGCAAGACTTGCATAGATGGTCAACCCATCATCTCACTTTAGCTGGAAGAATTAACATTTTTAAGATGAATATCCTCCCTAAGATTCTGTTTTTATTTCAAAATATTCCAATATACATCAATAAATCGTTCTTTAAGAAATTAGATTCAACCATAACCACATTTATTTGGAATTCAAAACATCCACGTATCCAAAGAGCGACCCTACAAAGGCCAAAGGCAGAAGGTGGCATGGCTCTACCTAACTTTCAATTTTACTACTGGGCAGCAAACATACAGCATAAGTCCCTTGAGCATGGGAAAGACGCTATATAAATAAAATGTATTATTATTATTATTATTATTATTATTATTATTATTAGCATAGAAAAACCTGGACATTGACACAAATAAATGAACATATGCAGGCTTGGTCTGCAATAGAAATAGAGTCCTGCAGTTCATCTTTATATTCCTTGGTTTGCGCCCCAATAAATGCAAATTATCGCCAATATACTAATAACCCAATAGTGCTTCACTCACTCAGAATATGGAACCAATGTAGGAAACATTTTAAGATAGAGAATCTTTTATCGGTGGCACCACTGCACGAGAACCACCTTTTTCAACCATAGCAAACATATGCAGTTTTTAATGTCTGGAAAACATTTGGGATTAAATCACTTGGAGATCTGTACATAGACAACGTCTTTGCATCCTACGAACAATTACATTCTAAATTTAACTTTCCAGCAACACATTTCTTTCACTACCTTCAAATTAGAAACTTTGATAAACAGAACCTGCCCAGTTTCCCTCATCTCCCACCTCCCTCTATGCTGGAAAAAATACTCCTCAGTTTCAAGGACTTGGACAGAATCTCTGGAATATATAAAACCATTTTACAGTCCCTCCCTTTCAAAGATCCATCCAAAGATATATCAAGCACATCTGTCTCACTTAAAAATTATCCAAAATGTTTCCAGGGCAAGATCCAACCTGCAAACGCTGCAATCAAGTTCCAGCCTCACTGGGTCACATGTTCTGGGCCTGCACCAAACTAATATCATTTTGGACCAAGATTTTTAAATGCCTTTCAGACAGCCTTGGTGTCACAGTCCCTCCTAATCCACTAACAGCTGTGTTTGGTGTTCTTCCAGAGGGGCTTAAAGTGGAGAAGGACAAACAAAATGTAATTGCCTTTACTACACTATTGGCACATAGACTTATCTTGCTCAACTGGAAGAATCCTAACTCTCCCCTTTTAAGTCAATGGGTAACTGCTGTTACATATTATTTGAAATTGGAAAAAAGAAAATTCTCACTTAGAGGATCTGTGCAGAAATTTTTCCAAACCTGGCTGGATCTAATCAATAACATTTTAGAATAAGCTTTTAAAGCACTGAGGAAGCAGATTCTCTCCATTTTTTTTTGTCTTCTCCATTTATCTATATTCACTTATTACTCTATCTATTTGCTTATTTTTACTAGGTTTAAATTATATTCTGCTGGCCATGCTCTCTTTCTCATGGGTGGGGGTTGATTTGTTTTCAGTCCTATTCTTGTAAAATTGATGTATTTGTATGGAATGTTGTGTGATTTCAATAAAATCAATTAAAAAAAAAAAAAAAAAAGAAGAAAAGCATGGAGTTGTGTAGCAACCACGCGTTCCATCACCCTAGCCAAAAAAGGGAGATTAGAGATAGGCCTGTAAGTGGAGAGAGAAGAAGGGTCCAGGTCAGGTTTTTTAAGGTTAGGGGTAACGGCAGCAGTTTTGAGGGCCGTAGGGACAGAACCTGAAATCAAACATGCATTTACCAGTGAGGTAATAGGAATACTATATAAGCAGAGAAGTGGGGGCAGGATCAAGCAGACAGGAGGAGGCATTAGACTTATTAATAAGTTCAGAGATGGCAAGAGAGTCAACAGGCGAGAAACAAGCAAGTCTTGATGATGGAGATTGCAGATCAGAATGAGTGAGTGACTGTGGTGTGGAGGGGAAACTGTGATAGATTTGATCAATTTTGGTATTAAAGAAATGTAAGAAAGCCTGACACTGTTCAGCTGTATTGGGGCATGCTAGAGGAGGGGGTTGGAGGAATTTATTAACAGTTCTAAAAAGAGTTCTAGGCCTAGTCTTAGGACCATTTATGAGAGAGAAATGATAGTTGGAGCGAGCAGTATCAAGGGCATCCCTATATTTAAGTATGTGCTCAGTGTAAAGCTGTGAATGAACTATGAGGCCCGTTTTCTTATAAAGCCATTCAAGACGCTGGCTAGTGGCTTTCATAGCTCTGAGCTCATCAGTGTACCAGGGACAGGAGCGGGAGGCTGGAACCTGCCTAGTCCTTAAGGGAGCAAAGTTATCTAACAGTTGGGAAACACAGCTGTTATAAAGGGAAACCATGATGATGAGTTTAATAGGCGGACAAAGATAAATGGAGAAGTAAAAGAAATGAGAAAAGAATCTACAGTGATCCCTCGCTGTATCGCGCTTCGCCTTTCGCGGCTTCACTCTATCACGGATTTTATATGTAAGCATATTTAAATATATATCGCGGATTTTTTGCTGGTTCGCGGATTCCTGAGGACAATGGGTCTTTTAATTTCTGGTACATGCTTCCTCAGTTGGTTTGCCCAGTTGATTTCATACAAGGGACGCTATTGGCAGATGGCTGAGAAGCTACCCAACTTACTTTTCTCTTTCTCTCTCTTGCGCTTTCTCTGATCCTGACGTAGGGGGTGTGAGCAGGGGGGCTGTTCGCACACCTAGACGATACGGACACTCGTCTAAAAATGCTGAAAGATTATCTTCACGTTGCTACCTTCTGTGCAGCTGCTTAGTGAAGTGACATGCTGCATGGTGCTTCGCATACTTAAAAGCTCGAAGGGCACGTATTGATTTTTGACTGAAAAACAAACTCTGTCTCTGTCTCTCTCTCTCTCTCTCTCTCTCTCTCTCTCTCTCTCTCTCTCTCTCTCTCTCTCTCTCTCCCTGCTCCTGACGGAGGGGGTGTGAGCTGCCGCCTTCAACAGCTTTGTGCCGCGGTGCTTCGCATACTTAAAAGCCAAACAGCCCTATTGATTTGTTTGCTTTCACTGTCTTTATGACAGTCTCTGCTCCTGACGCACACTCCTTTGAAGAGGAAGATATGTTTGCATTCTTTTAATTGTGAGACAGAACTGTCATCTCTGTCTTGTCATGGAGCAGTTTAAACTTTTGAAAAAGAGACAAATGTTTGTTTGCAGTGTTTGAATAACATTCCTGTCTCTCTACAACCTCCTGTGTTTCTGCGCAAATCTGTGAACCATGCATGACAATATAAAAATAACCATATAAACATATGGTTTCTACTTCGCGGATTTTCTTATTTCGCGGGTGGCTCTGGAACGCAACCCCCGCGATGGAGGAGGGATTACTGTACTTCCTCAGTGCTTTAAGAACTTATTCTAAAATATTATTGATTAGATCCTGCCAGGTTTTGAAAAAGTTCTGCACAGATCCTCTAACTGAGAATTAGATTTTTTCCACTTTCAAATAGTGTACAACATCAGTTACCCACTGACTTAAGAGAGGAGAGTTAAGATTCTTCCAGTTTAGCAAAATAAGTGTGTGTGCCAATAGTGTAGTGAAGGCAATCACAGTTTGTTTGTCCTTCTCCACTATAAGCCCATCTGGAAGAACACCAAACACAGCTGTTAATGGGTTAGCAGTGATTGTGACACCAAGGCTGTCTGAAAGGCACATAAAAATTTTTGTCCAGAATGTTGTTAATTTGGTGCAGGCCCAAAACATGTGACCCATTGAGGCTGGAACTTGATTGCAGCGTTCGCAGGTTGGATCTTGCCCTGGAAACATTTTGGATAATTTTAAGTGAGACAGATGTGCTTGATATATAATTTTTAGTTGGATAATTGTATGCTTTGCGTATATGGAGCTCGAGTGAATTCTCTGCATTGCTCCCTTCCACTCCTTTTCTGATATGATAAGTGAGAGACCCTTTTCCGATTGTCTTCTTGGATCTATGAAAGGGAGGGACTGTAAAATAATTTTATGTATTGCAGAAAGGCTGTCTGAGTCCTCGAAACTGAGCAATATTTTTTCTAGCATAGAGGAAGGTGCGAGATGAGGAAAATTGGGCAGGTTCTGTTTAACAAAGTTTCTAATTTGAAGATAGTGAAAGAAATGAGTTGCTGGAAAATTTAATTTGGAATGTAATTGTTCATAGGATGCAAAGATGTTGCCTATATAACGATCTCTAAGCAATTTAATCCCAAATGTTTTCCAGATATTAAAAACTGCATATGTTTGCTATGGTTGAAAAAGGTGGTTCTCGTGCAGAAGTGCCACGGATAAAAGATTCTCCATCTTAAAATGCTTCTTACATTGGTTCCATATTCTGAATGAGTGAAGCACAATTGGATTATTAATATATTGGCGATAACTTGCATATTATCTTGTCCATTAGCAAAGTTTTGGATAAGGTGGATCATGGCAACAGGTATATGCCCTTCAACTTCTTCGTAATTTTCACCAACGCTTTCCACTGAAGCAACACTCGTGCTCTAGATGGGAGTTCTGTCATGTACTCTCTGTATGTTTGGGCACAACTTTGATTTATTAATTGTGAGGGTCATTGTAACACCATTTTTTCTGCCATTGTATTTTAAGTGTTCTGCCAATTGTATTTTTTTAATCATGGCTGTGGCCATATTGTTGTTGACAATGACCCCTCAATGCTGGACGTGGCGTGACCTGTGATGTCGTTACGTAACCCATGTTTAATGAACATGGCTTACTTTTTGTTTTCTATATTTGCTTTTTTTGTATCTACTTTTCTTTATCCCTCCCTTTGGCATATACTACTGTATTATAATATATCTTCATTTTTGTATGCTAAGGTCTTCTTGGAAACATTTTGCATTTGAGTGTGCCATTAATCGTTAATAGTATTTGTTCCCTTTGCTTATCTGACATAAATCTAAAAAGCAGTTATTTTTTGTTTCTTTATCATTAGTCTGGAAATATGTTGCCTTTTAAAATGACTAGAATTGGAAATGAAATTAGTTAAACAAGAACCCTTTATTCTCTTTAGCAATACTTTTGGATTGTTGAAGTCCATGCATCTATTTGTTATCTAAATCACAATACTCAGTTGTGGGTTAAAATATTTTTTAAAGCAGAGTTGAAGATGAGGTGCCAGAAATAGTGAAACCTGGTAAAACAGGTTGGCATCACCACAGAAATCTGATTCCATTGTTTAGTCAAGTTAGCAGATGTTTTGTTCTTTTAACCTAATGGAAAATTTGCTTTTTTTGAGAAATTGTATCAAATTGGTGTATTTTTGTAAATAAGAATCAGCAATGTCAGGTACACTGAAGTAGTCATTAAATGTACATAGGATATCCAGCTATCTTGCTTACAATATCGAATCTGCTGGAAGGTTCCATTATAAGCAGGGATGTACCATGGTCTGGGTGTTTAATTAAATCCTCTTTCCAGTCTGTTTTATAATGGCATCCCTGCAGCAAACAAAGGCAAATCAGCTATTGAGAGGATAGCATTGTGTGTGCGTGCATGTATGCGTGTGTCTGTCTGTGTGTGTATGTGTGCGTATCCTGGTGCTTATCTGGTTAATTTGCACAAAGCCTGTTCAATGAATTTATTGGCCTTGCTGCCAGCCTTAGCTGAAATCTTTAGGGAGTTACCGTTTCTGACAGTTGGGAGTTTTTTTTTTTATGGGGAGGTGCTTTGCTTTTTTTGATACATATATAAATTAGAAAGCCACCTTCTTTCTTGAGGTTTGCTGCATATCAGCTCCTGAGATCACGGATGTCAATATGCTCCAGCGAATCTCCTAATGCAATCTGAATGAAATGCTTTTGGCTGGTATTCAAAGAACAGAAGCAAGCGGCCTGCTCGGCTTCTGCTTCCAAGGCTGCTGCTCCTGTCATTGATGCCAGCAGCTGTCCTATCTGCACTGCAGTCGTGGGAGAGAGCCCACCCGAGCTGAGAGGAGGGGGAAGCCCGCTCACCCTGGCTGGAAGCTGAGGCAGTAGGATGGGAGGGTCGCCGTCTCTGCAGCAGGGACAGGCAAGCAGCCTGCCTCAGGAATCATCCGAAACAATGTGAGTGCAATCATGTCATCTCGCAATTGTACCAGCAAGCCATGTGCTGTGACTGTGTGCTGTCCTCTCGTTGCACGGGAGAAGAGGGAGATAAAGAAAAGGGTGCTTGTCTTTTAAAAAGTGTTTGCTTTAGTGTGCTGTCCTACATCACTGTTGTTACTTGTAAATAAGGACTGTGGGTTCCCTGTTTGTGTTACCTCATAGCTGTGGAATCACGATCGGCTTCTTAGAATCATTGGAATGATGGATTTGCATGTGAATGGAAAAAGGTCAGGGAAGTGGCGCTTAGAGCTGTGAGATGTTTGCTTTCTATTTTTCCTCGCCTGGGTATTCTCAATGCACCGTATGATTTAAGTGAAGTTATGTGACATTGTAATATGTTCACCATAGGAAGCCTTTTATCAATTCCTTTGTTCTACTCTCTGTCAAATTTATTGGAAATGGTATTTGCCGGTGCGTTCAGAGTAGGCCTTGACAACTCTTACCTGCTTGTCCTGCTATCTTTTGCACATCAGATTGTTGTTCTTATATTTTTATGCCTTGCTTTTTGTTATTATTTATGTAGCAGACACCTTTACCCAAGGCAATTAAAAAAAAAAAAAAAAAAAATCAATACGCATACAATACATTTGTTGCCATCCATGCAATGCTGTCATGCAGGGTTTGGTATAACTGCCTCTGGCTTGGATGTGTCTCTCTTGCTGTCTCCTTGTCTGTGATTTTTGTTAGGAATCTGTTCACAGTTTTTCAATGGTAGTGAGTTTTCTTTTATTTTCCAAGTATTTGTCGCTTTCAGCGACATAGCTACTCATAATTCCAGCATGCACACAATTACTGTCATTTTTAAAGTTATAAAATAAACAAGACAAAGATATAGTAAATACACGACTAAAGACAAAGGGTATGTGCCATGTTAGTGAAAGGAGGTCCTTCGTACAGCTTGTGCAGCATCGTGCAATCCAGTCCTGTCTGCTAGTTGTGTTTCAGCTACAGTGCAGAAATGAAAATAATAAGAGATGAATATGAGTGAGCCTTGACAGGTCCTAGAGCATACCCTGCTTTGCTATTTGTCCCACCAAGAAACAATATCAGCAGCATCTCTACATCTGTTTTCTGTTGGCTACACATCCACCTGCTCTGAGGTGTTCCTCAAATTCCAGTGCTAAGTGCACCAAAATGTTGCAGCCTTTTTATTTTCGTCCTGGTAAATTATACATCAGGCACTACTGCGTATGAAAGTGAGATATTTGGCTGTGTTCTAGTGTCCTCATCTATCACTATGTCATTACAGGTTAGCTAGAATATATTTAAAGGACTCCCAGAGTCCATGTTTTCAAAAGAACCTACTGCTGTACATGGAGATTGATATTTTATTAAAGGGCTACTGATCTGGCGCATGGGTCGTTAGGCCTATGGAGAATTAGCTGTTAGAGATCTGTGGCTAATGCACAGAGGTCCACTAATATGGGTGATAGTAGTAGCAGTAGTAGTAGTAGTACAAGTGCCACGAGCACAGAACACAGTGAAATTCATAAATATATGTTCAACCAACATACAAACAGATTGCCACTCTACTTCATTTTATGAAACAGATAAAACAAATGAGCTTAACAAATCTTCAGTTACTGTAAGTTTCCAGTTCATAAAACCTTGTCAGAAAATCCACTGGATATAACTAGGGTGAAAAGGTGCATTAAA
Source organism: Erpetoichthys calabaricus (assembly GCF_900747795.2). NCBI lineage: Eukaryota > Metazoa > Chordata > Cladistia > Polypteriformes > Polypteridae > Erpetoichthys > Erpetoichthys calabaricus. The sequence continues at coordinate 109,546,178 of NC_041395.2, read as the reverse complement.
ATAATTATGATATTATACGGCAGGCTTATTATAAAGTACAGTATATCGACCAAACATGTCATGATCCTGTCCTCTTCTGCTGCATAGATTGCTATGGATTGCTGATTGACTTACTATAACTTTAGCGTGAATTCAGTGTAGCCATTTACACAGCAGCATATGCAGTACCATTATGCAGTGGAAATACAAATTACCCATGGTTTAGTGGTGTACACTAATAATATAAATAAAATAGCCAGCTAACCTTTTATTACTTTATTTAAATTACATTATAAAAAGTAGTAAAAAAATAAATACATTTGAAACCATTGGAGTTTAGCTGTCAATTTAACTGGAAGATTCTTTGGTCATGCCGTGTTCAATAGAAGCTGATTGATACAAATAGCCTAACAATAAAACATTTCTGTTTGAAGTCATATACTTGCAGCTACCCTTGGCCTCTTAAATAATAGCATCTACTTGAAATGAAACCTTTTACCTGTAAATTGTTACAGTGTACTCAGTGGACAGCACTATACAAAAATAAATTGATACTGAAATAGCATTTAGATGCCAAGTAGTCACTAGGCTTTTGTCCTGCACATACTGTGTTGTTATAAGCAAAACAAGTATTCCCAGAATCAGGAATTAAAAGAAGAAGTCACAACAAGAGAAGTGTTGAAATTTAGGAAACATTTGCTCCATACAGATTTTCATGTTAAGTGGTATGTTGTGCTTCATTGCCAAAGTCCTGGGGTTGAAATATCTGTCTGTGTGGAGTGTGCATATTCACTCTGTATCACAAATATGTGCTTTTTTCCCAGGTTTTGCTGTTTTCCTTCAACATTTTAAATATGTACTGTACGCGTTTAGTTATTTTTCAGTGTTCTGCTGTCAGTGAATGTACCTGGTTATTGACTGATATTCTCTCTAGGACGTGTTTCTGCATTGTGCCCAATGTTTCTGGCCGGTTCAAAAATGTATGGAAGATTCTCTTATTAGTTTTTATGGTTACGTCTTAAACTGCTAATTATGTAGCAGAGAATACGTTTAACTGTACATACATTAGTTAAGCACATTTTCCATGTAGATATTATATAGATGGCATCATAAGATATATATGTATTGTACAGTACAGTTTTTGTAAATGTCTATTACTTTTCAAAATAAATATGTTGAAAATCCTTTTCTCCTTCATCTTCTTAGTTTTTTATACCTCTGGAAAAATTACCTTTTTTTGGCCACAACTGTTCTTCTGGTTATTCATATTAATAACTAATAACAAAAGAAGACATTTTATCACTAAAAAAGATTCTGCTTTAATTAAAGGTCATTTAGCAAGTAACCACACAGGGAGCTGAGATCAGCATTAACAGGTCTGTAAATGTTAGTTCCATTGTTCAGTAAGCTATAAACAACAGCAGGATACCAGCTTCAAATGATCCCAATTATGGCATGAAACTGGGCAATGAGTAAATAATGAGCCGCCTCTGAAACTCACCTAAAAGGTTATGACACAGGACATTCAAATTGATGATATTTATATATTGTAGCAGAAGAGTGGTGTATACTGTACATTATGGACTGTACACGTGTATGTTTTTGTATAGTACATAATGTTTTTCTGCTTACGTTTAAACAGTATGTTCTTGTGTTTATGGTGTTTAATTTTTTTTATTGTATTTGGAATTATTACATAGCACACGTGGCTTGTAAGTGGAAGTGCACATAATAAGAAAAAAGGGATTTGAATTGAATTTGGTGTTAATATCAATTAGTAATGCAGCTGCAAAGGTTTTTCTTCTACTTTTCATTCCATTATGTGAGGCAGACAATTAATGGAATTCTTTATGTTTTCCTACTTAATGCATATTTTCCTTTAAAATAAATGTATAAAATAATTTTTTGTTAGAAATTTTAAAGATAAATGTTAGAACTAGTCATTTCCCTAACAAGCAAGCAAGGACAAAATGTTCCAAATGCATAACATACTTAAATTTAAATAAAATTTTAAAATAATTTTATTTACTGATGTAAACAATTTGAAATTACTTCTTAAGATTTTCAAAATAGATTAACATGTTAACACATTCAGATTTTTGTTTAAATCAAGATGATTTATTTAATATGCTAAAATCTATTGAAGTTGTTAATAAAAGGATTAAAAATGTAAACCAGACTGAATGCATACTGTTGCCTGTATATACACAGATGATATGATCCTCATTAAGAAGATTATACATGGAACTGGTCCCAAGCCTACTGTAATAAAGAGGCTACTTGGATAAGTACATACAGTACAGTGTTATGATATTCTGTATATATACTTCTACTCTGTCTACTATATAATGAGACACTAAGGTCTGTGTGTTGTGTCCCTCAGAGCAATCTGATTGGTCAGTTCACCTTTGGTGTGATTGGTCAGTTTAGCTTTGGTGATGTTATGAAAAAGAAAGTGCAAGTGTGAGACACATGAAGAAGAGTAAAGGTGTATGAGGTACACTGAGCGGAGGGGAGAAATGTGCCTCGAAAGTAATAACAGAGTTCAAGAATCAGGCCTCACGAGAAAACATTTGAGAGAGGGAGCTCTGGTGAAGAAAAGTTCAGACACACACGAATACAGAGGAAAGATGCTGAAAGTAGGACAAGAGACAGCAAGTATTTTTTAATTATTCTATTACTTGTCTCTGACAGGTTCCATGGCTAGTGTGTTTATATATATATATATATATATATATATATACATACATACATACATACATACATACATACATACATACATACATACATACATATACATACATACATACATACATACATACATACATACATATACATACATACAGTGAAAGGGAAAATGAACAAGAGTTAGCAGGTGTCTTTGGAAACAGTAGTTATATCTAAACAGTCAGAATTAAGGATAAAAAAACAGAGAATCAGTGTATTGTTTAATTTAAAATTCAATCATAGCTACTATATTATTATTTTAAAACGTTGCCTTTTACTTACTTTAAACACTCAATACCACATAACTGTGTGAGTTACAAAGTACAAACAGGCAGTGTCACAAAATAGTAAACCCGTATAACTTAATGTTTACTTAAGAACTGGTAAGTAAGTACTCGTATGGAGTTGATGGACCACAGAGAAATTAGCAGGCACATCATCACTTTTAGGGGTGTTGTGATTTTCCTGAGTGACCTTCAGTCTCAATTGTGACCAAGTGAATGTGCATTGCTGAAACAATGCTGTTTTTAATTCTGTGATAGGTGGGTCCAGGAAAACAATATGTTCCTAACTGGCAGGGGGTTAATGGATGTTATCTTAAAAATAATACAGCATTTTTTAGTAGGGGGTCCATACTTCAGGAAAGAGTCAATAAACAAATGCTCCTATTTCACAAATTGTATGAGGAGCTGCATCTTCTGCCAAAATCAACATTTCCCGGCTTTGTAATACATGGTGGATTTTATTGGCTAAACAGTTAGTTAATGGCAGATGGATCAGTGAAGACTGAACTACCATGAGTTGCTAGGTGAGAAAGTAGTAAGGCAACAAGTAATTACAAATTAAATAGTACCAAACTTTATAATCCTTAAATATGTTGAGTTATGTACATAACTATTTTGATTACTAGAAAAAATCTTTGCATACAGTATTCATTTTCTTTCTGGTGCCACAAAAAAAAAATCATGGAGACAATGCTGTTTAGGCCAGCGTTTCTCAACCTTTAAGTATCTGCTACCCGAGTTTTCATAACAGTTTTAATCGCACCCCCCCTAATGTTTTTTTGAAAGGAGTCCACTAATACCAATTTGTTCTTTTTTAATTAATGATATATCATAGATGTATATTTTATTATACCTACTTAACTTTTATCGACATTTATCTAACTCTATATTTATTTTTCTAGCATCAGAATGTAGTTTAAGTTAATTTGTTTTGGTTTCAGTAGATGTATTTTTCATATTTTTGATTCTTGTTTTCTTTTTTTTCACATCTTCGCACCCCCCTTTTTGTTACTTCGTGCCCCCCTAGGGGGGCCCACCTCACAGTTTGAGAACCACTGGTTTAGCCTAAGAAACAAATTTAAAGGGAAACGCTTGACTGAAGAAAAAGTAAAATGTAATGAACGGGAATCAACTCTAGGTTTTACGGTTGAAGGCAAGCATGCCAGACATCACACCACCTTTACAACTGGTGTGGTGCTGTTTTTCTGTCAATAGACCACACAATAGTCGTTCTTACCACCTGCTGTATTCAAAAGGCAGCTCTTTTTGCCAGCTATGCAAATGTATTATTTCCAAACTTCTTTGTAAATGTAAAGTTGAATTTTTTTTCTATTTAGACCAAATATGATAAGTTATGAAGTGAGTTAGCTATGGAATTATACACCACTCTTTCCAACCCAAAACCTCCTAGGATAAACAAGGACAAGAATTATATGTCAAAAATCTGACCTATATGGTACAAAGTACCTGTGTGCCACATTTCTAGCCTGTGGCTTAAAAAACAAAGCTGTGCATAAAGAAAAAACAGAAATGGTGCTTTTTAGATATTGAGATCACCATGATTTCATTTTCTCTTTTTACAGTGCATCCGGAAAGTATTCACAGCGCATCACTTTTTCCACATTTTGTTATGTTACAGCCTTATTCCAAAATGGATTAAATTCATTTTTTTCCTCAGAATTCTGCACACAACACCTCATAATGACAACGTGAAAAAAAATTACTTGAGGTTTTTGCAGATTTATTAAAAATAAAAAAAATTGAGAAAGCACATGTACATAAGTATTCACAGCCTTTGCCGTGAAGCTTGAAATTGAGCTCAGGTGCATCCTGTTTCCCCTGATCATCCTTGAGATGTTTCTGCAACTTAATTGGAGTCCACCTGTGGTAAATTCAGTTGATTGGACATGATTTGGAAAGGCACACACATGTCTATATAAGGTCCCACAGTTGACCGTTCATGTCAGAGCACAAACCAAGCATGAAGTCAAAGAAATTGTCTGTAGGCCTCCGAGACAGGATTGTCTCGAGGCACAAATCTGGGGAAGGTTACAGAAAAATTTCTGCTGCTTTGAAGGTCCCAATGAGCACAGTGGCCTCCATCATCCGTAAGTGAAAGAAGTTCGAAACCACCAAGACTCTTCCTAGAGCTAACCGGCCATCTAAACTGAGTGATCGGGGAAAAGGGCCTTAGTCAGGGAGGTGACCAAGAACCCGATGGTCACTCTATCAGAGTTCCAGAGGTCCTCTGTGGAGAGAGAAGAACCTTCCAGAAGGACAACCATCTCTGCAGCAATCCACCAATCAGGCCTGTATGGTAGAGTGGCCAGACGGAAGCCACTCCTTAGCAAAAGGCACATGGCAGCCCACCTGGAGTTTGCCAAAAGGCACCTGAAGAACTCTCAGACCATAAGAAACAAAATTCTCTGGTCTGATGAGGCAAAGATTGAACTCTTTGGTGTGAATTCCAGGCGTCACGTTTGGAGGAAACCTGGCACCATCCCTACAGTGAAGCATGGTGCTGGCAGCATCATGCTGTCGGGATGTTTTTCAGCGGCAGGAACTGGGAGACTAGTCAGGGTAAAGGGAAAGATGACTGCAGCAATGTACAGAGACATCCTGGATGAAAACCTGCTCCAGAGCGCTCTTGACCTCAGACTGGGGTGACGGTTCATCTTTCAGCAGGACAACGACCCTAAGCACACAGCCAAGATATCAAAGGAGTGGCTTCAGGACAACTCTGTGAATGTCCTTGAGTGGTCCAGCCAGAGCCCAGACTTGAATCCGATTGAACATCTCTGGAGAGATCTTAAAATGGCTGTGCACCGACGCTTCCCATCCAACCTGATGGAGCTTGAGAGGTGCTGCGAAAAGGAATGGGGGAAACTGGCCAAGGATAGGTGTGCCAAGCTTGTGGCATCATATTCAAAAAGACTTGAGGCTGTAATTGCTGCCAAAGGTGCATCGACAAAGTATTGAGCAAAGGCTGTGAATACTTATGTACATGTGATTTCTCAGTTTTTTTATTTTTAAGAAATTTGCAAAAACCTCAAGTAAACTTTTTTCACGTTGTCATTATGGGGTGTTGTGTGCAGAATTCTGAGGAAAAAAATGAATTTAATCCATTTTGGAATAAGACTGTAACATAACAAAAGATGGAAAAAGTGATGCGCTGTGAATACTTTCTGGATGCACTGTATATACTTTGATGTTTTAAAAACCCATTAAATAACAGTCTATAAACTGTATTTTACATTCTCAAACCTGATAAATTCTATTCAGAGTTGTGAAAGACTGGAACTTGTACAGGTTTTCAAATGGATGTGGATCACATAAAAATACATACGTAAAACTGATTCAGGTACACAGGGCTTTGAGCTGCCTGGTCTTTATGAATGTTCCTAATCTCCTATTCTTGCTATGATATTTACAGCTAGTTATTTAGTACTTATTTATTACTAATGGTATATTTTTCTGCAATCAGTAGAACTAGTTTATAGTGGAATGTAATGGTGCCTCTGCTGTATAGCTCGAGAGTTCTCATTGTGACTGCATGGGTTTCTTTCCTAGTACTCTGATTTTTTTTCCCACATCTCAAGACAATTCTGTTAAGTTATTTAATAACGTTAAATTAGTCCAGTATGAATGGGTTGGGGTTTGTGAATGTGCCCTAAAATAGACCACTGCCCCACCCAGGTCTGGTTCTTGCTTTATGCACTATGATGCCAGCATAGCAAAAATAAATAAAAGAAAATAGCTAAAACGTTAGTAATGAGCATTTATTTTATTTTCATTTGAATCATATTATACATGATTTTGTACACATCACAAACAGTCTAAATAGAAAAGTTTTGCTTATTTAAAGTGCACACATGTTCATACAATCATAATAACCACCTACATCTACTCTGACTCTCTTTCTTTTGTCTCCGGACACAACAAATGTAATTAATGCTAAGTTGTTCATTCATTACATATATAAAGTAGGATGTTCAGTGTTTTTTGCTAACCCACAATATATGGACATCAATTTGAGTTTTATGAGAGGGTCTTCCTTTCCGAAAAATGTAGATTACAGGTGACTCTTTATTGTCCTGTTATTCGTGTGTGGTTCTGTATGGGTTTTTGAGCTCTGGGTGTCATCCCATGAAGATCAGTTTTTGTGATCTGGCCACTGTGGCCCTGGTTGTTTCTGGAGAGCACAGAACAAGGTAGATAGTATACAAAAATGTATTCTTAAAACTGGTAATCTCTATGTATTAGAAAAGTATTATAAACACATTAAGATCTAAGAACTACAATTAAAAAGATGTATGACTAGATATTTTTTATTATTAAATATGAGTTATAAACCAACAATAGTTCATTAAGCCAAAGGTTACACGTGCAGGAGAGCTGGAGAAAGATGGGACCCTCACAAAAAGAGGGAATGTGAACTCTGGCTGTAAATAATAATAGTAAGTAAGGAGTGAGTCTGTATGTGCACCATACAATAAATCTTGATTCTGCTGCCTGCCCTGAGACTCTGAGTGTTTTCTTTGGGGCTGAGGGTGCCCATGCTGCCTAATCTGCTTCAACAATAGAAGTTCAGAACTTTATCTTCTCCTCCTTTTGACATCGAGATTTTCATGAATCTTGACATTTTAGACCTTCCTAAATCCAAAAATACTGTTTTTGAAATTGTGTCTGTCTGTGTGTCTGTGTGTAAACACGATTACTCAAACGCTTTGACCTAGGTCATTGAGATTTTGTACACCTGCTTTATATCAAAAATAAGGAATCCTATCAAGTTTTGGGTGGTACAGTAATCCCTCCTCCATCGCGGGGGTTGCGTTCCAGAGCCACCCGCGAAATAAGAAAATCCGCGAAGTAGAAACCATATGTTTATATGGTTATTTTTATATTGTCATGCTTGGGTCACAGATTTGCGCAGAAACACAGGAGGTTGTAGAGAGACAGGAATGTTATTCAAACACTGCAAACAAACATTTGTCTCTTTTTCAAAAGTTTAAACTGTGCTCCATGACAAGACAGAGGTGACAGTTCCGTCTCACAATTAAAAGAATGCAAACATATCTTCCTCTTCAAAGGAGTGCACATCAGGAGCAGAGCATGTCAGAGAGATAGAGAAAAGCAAACAAATCAATAGGGCTGTTTGGCTTTTAAGTATGCAAAGCACCGCGGCACAAAGCTGTTGACGGCGGCAGCTCACACCCCCTCCGTCAGGAGCAGACAAAGAGAGAGAGAGAGAGACAGAGTTTGTTTTTCAATCAAAAATCAATACGTGCCCTTTGAGCTTTTAAGTATGCGAAGCACCATGCAGCATGTTGCTTCAGGAAGCAGCTGCACAGAAGGTAGCAACGTGAAGATAATCTTTAAGCATTTTTAGACGTGCGTCCGTATCATCTAGGTGTGCGAACAGCCCCCCTGCTCAATCCCCCTACGTCAGGATCAGAGAAAGTCAGCGCAAGAGAGAGAGAGAGAGAAAAGTAAGTTGGGTAGCTTCTCAGCCATCTGCCAATAGCGTCCCTTGTATGAAATCAACTGGGCGAACCAACTGAGGAAGCATGTACCAGAAATTAAAAGACCCATTGTCCGCAGAAATCCGCGAACCAGCAAAAAATCCGCGATATATATTTAAATATGCTTACATATAAAATCCGCGATGGAGTGAAGCCGCGAAAGGCGAAGCGCGATATAGCGAGGGATTACTGTACTTTAACTAAATACTTTCGAGAATTTTCAAGTAAACTATGGCTATAATTACAGATAGATGATTGAAATTTTGTATAGAAATTTATAATGATAAAAAAGCAAACAGATATGAAATTTTAGCAAAATTGCTCAACTGGAAGTAGTATTTATTTATTTTATTATTTTTATTTCTGCCATCATTATCATAATTAAATGTAGCTAAATGTAGTTTTACTTATAGAAATTTATTGCAACAAATATTATATAATACTAACACTTTTTCTGTTTTTAGGTAACTATAACTGTTTTTACTTTGCATCTAGGTAATGCAAATGTAATCATGAAAAAATTCCACCATCGCTTTCGACCTCCCTAAGTGCGAAAATATCATTTTAACATAAAGTTTGATTATAAATTGAGATAACTGATTGTGTATTGATATTATCAATTAGTTATGATGAGAAACAAAGAGGTATGATATTTGAAAAATACTGCACAAATGGAAGTGGTTCTGATGACCTTTTCCTCTATCTCAGTATATGAGAAAGTCGAGGGGAGCACATTCTCAGTTTTTAACCCTTAATTTTATTTTTGCTTGATTTGAGTTTACTATTACTTTGTCCTTAAAGGTTCTGCTTAATTCAGTATGTATTGTATTTTTATTTTGGCAGGTAAGACTAATTTTAGATGTCTGCAAGTCTTCTAACACACTCCCTAGTTTTATTACATTTGCACATATAACTTATTTCATTATGTTAACTACCCACATAATCTGTAGCAAAAGGTGGAAAACTTATTTTATTGGAAAAATGTTACATCACCCCTATATGTAGATGAATCCCCCCAATAAGAGAGAGAGTGAGAGCTCTCTCTGCCTTCTGTTGAATTAGTCACTACTCATTTTACTCGTAGAACTCACAATCCCTGCAGAACTCAGTTTGATTAGTAAACTCTCAGCTAAAACAATCTAAAGCAACATAAGCGTATACAAATGATAATACTTTCATATGTATAAAATGAGCTTGCATTTTCAAAGCAGTTTTACTTAGTTTACATTTTTTCATAGCAATTGTAACATTAACAAGTAATCATTAAATTAATTAAGAATTTAGAATTTAACAGTATTTATCTTATTGTGCCATTGGTCTGAGAACAACAGGATTCATTAATAGGTTAATTTCCTTGTTTTGCAAAAAAATATTTCTTCTATATAATAGGTCATATTAAATATTAACAATGGCTTAAAGATGTTAAATATTATCAGACTACTGCTTGCAGTTTTTCTGTGATCTGAAAAACTTGACGTTTGACTTTACTGTATTGTCCCACACATACTTTACAAATTCTTGTTCACATGAGCTCCCATTCATTAAGTTAGTGCTAACAACAAGTGCCACAACAACAAGAACAACATTAGCAACAACCACTCTGCAGCAAGCTATCATTACTAGGACAACAGAGTTGATACAATGTAAGGCATGGATGGCTGACAAGAAAATGCAACTGATACTTTAGTTTGATTGGCAACTTTAGAACTGTTTGTTGTAGATGAGTGTGGGTGTGTGGCTTTGTATGAATGTATGATGGGCCTGCACCTAGTCTAGGATTTTTTTTTCCTGACTAATGCCTGACACTCCAAAATATGTATTTGCAATCTAGATAGATAGATAGATAGATGGATTTCATTAATCCCCACCAGAAAATTCATTCTGTCAAAGCAGCAACAAAGTAAGTAAAGTCATAGTGTAAAGCAGTAAAACATTTTTAAAAAGTGTCCCATTACAGCATGTTGGAATGAGATGGTAGCTAATGGTGGTCCAGAATAATACTTCACTAGTGTACATTAGAAAACTGTGATGAGAAAAAGCCATTCGGCCTGTGAGGATGGCTGGCAGCTCAACCTGGCCGGGACACCCAAAGGATGGAGGGTAGGTGAAGGCAAATATTTTTGGACACTGTCTCCCCCAAAACATTAGATGGCAGCTCCCCTGGAATGTAGTGGTGCCCCAGATTCCCACAGGGAATCCTGGGACTTGGAGTTCAGTTTCTCAGCCCTGCTGGGTACCATGGGTGTCAGCAGGAGGAGCTGTAAAAGGACTGGAGGAGCCATGCCTAATCCATAGCCCGGAAGTACTCCCAAGTCACAAGGACAGAAGCTCCGAAGTACTTCAGGGCTGAAGAAAAAAACAGTCCTCCACCACTCCAGCACTTCCAGGTCAAGGACTATATAAAGTACTGATGGGAATCGAGTCTGGAAGTAGTAGACAACGCTTGCTGGGAGGTGTGGAGGAGAGATTTGTGCTTTATTGTGATCATTATTGTATTTATTTGCCTGTATTAGTAGTGGCTGTGGTGCTTAGGGCACTATTCCTAGAAGAAAAAAAATTAAATATCTTTTTGGTGCTTTTACCCTGTGTCCAGTGCGTCTGTGTGTTGGGGTTAGCGGGACAACAACGACCCCTAGAGTTTTACAAGCCCAACAAGCGCATCCATCCTATTCACCTAGATTTCTAAAATAATATGGAGATGATGGACAGACAGACTGTAATTTTTCAATTACTCTCCTTTCAGGAGCTATCTTCATTAAGTCCATAAGAACATAAGAAATTTGATGAACAAGAGGAAACCATTCAGTCCATCCAGCCTGTTTATTTAGCTAATAGCTTTGCTGTCCCAATATAACATTCAGATTTTTCTTAAAGGTTGTCAAAGATTCTGCTTCAACTGCAAGTCTCAGTAGTTTGTTCCAGAGTGCCACAACTCTCTTCATAAAGAAGTGCTTCCTGGCCTGAGTTTTAAATACACTTCCCCTTAATTTCCACTGATGTCCTCAAGTACGTGATTCACCCTTTAAGCTGAAAGAATGTTGCTGGATCTACTTTATCAATGCCTTTGAGGATTTTAAATGCCTGGATTAGCTCCCCACACAGTCTCCTCTGCTCGAGACTAAACAGGTTTCATTCTCCGAGTCTGTCAGAGTAGGACATGTCATTAAGTCCCAGGATGCATATGGTTGATCTCCTCTGTACAGCTTCAATTACTGCTATGTCTTTCTTGTTAGTTCAGAGTCAGTCCTTTTAAAAAGCAGACCTTTCAAGTTAGTTTATTCATGGGGCTCTTGCGGTGTTATTCCTCTAGCACACCACAATTTAGAACAGTACACTATGTACGTGTAGAATATCCTCCAACAACTTACTTACTGTAAGCCACAAGCATTAAAGAAATTGAACCTCCTCAATAATAAGCTGCTCTGTGCCTCTTTACCCAGTAGGCCTGTAAAGCCCATCCAGTTAACTGTTTGAGTGAAACACAGATATTCATATGACTATATAACCATCTCCTCTATGATTGAGACTAATTTTGAAGGTTGCCTGGTACACTGGAAAGAATTTGGAGGATGGATGATATATTTAAACATTATTTTTTCAAATCTGACACTACTGACTGAATTAACTTGGTGCAATGTGGTGGTCTACCAGACTGAAGTGATAGGGACCACCAATAAAATGGTTAAGATGCCCAATATCCTGCTGAGAGTTTTGGGAAGATAACGTGGTACTAAAATGTTCTCAATAGTTCACTCACCTGTTCCAGCGATTTTATTTAAAATGAAATGTGAATGGTTTATGATTAAGGGAAAAATGGGCTGCCACTCCAAACTGTAATGTATCCAGTAATTTCATGCTAAGTGTCAATGGCAAGGCCTGCAGTGGTGGAGAAAATTCTCTGGTCATTACATTAGATGGAGCTACAGAATTGCTGTGTCTTCTTTAGAATGTGCTTCAAGATGTAATTTCACAAAAAAAATGACATGTTAAAATGATTGATGTTAGTCATTTCAGTTAGTGCTTTTGAAAGTACAGGGAAGTGCTAAAACCGCTTTTGAATTTAATCACAATTTATTTAGTTTTATAACATTTAAACAGATGCTTTTAATCACCTTTTATTTCCCCCCAGTACACATTGACTCATTGACTCAGCCTGAATCAGTTGTTTCATCAGCAGATCTTCTTCTTCTTTTTTTACTGTGGCTGACTTTCCACACAGAGTAAACCAGGAATACAATAGTGACCTAAGCACAATACTCTGAGGGGCATCCCTGGATAAAGCTAGCATGTCTGAGATTTTACTGTCCACTTTTACAACCTGTGGATTAAAAAAGTCTACAGCCCAGTTGCAGGTAAAAATACCCAGTGTTCACCAGCTAGTTTATTTGGTGCAATTGTATTACAAGTACAGATTTTGCTAACAGACAGGATTTTGACATACAGTAGGTATCTTTGTCTAGATTTTTTAAAGCAATAGAGGGAACAAAAAAAAATCCTCACCATTAACAGACTCATAATATCAGTCCCATATGGAAAAAGAGCGAGCTTACCATGGAAGTACAACATGTCACACTTTACGTGAAATCTTTCTAAATACTTAATGATCACATATATATAGTAATTTAAACATAGGACATTTCATAGACAAGAGACATGACATCCTTGGAAAATTACAGAGTGAAAGTGAAAGATTACAAGATGTCTTATTTTGACTATTGCTAACTTTTCTGCACAAGTTTTCAGATTACAGGAGAGGAAATCATTTGAGCTTATAGCTTGCCTAGCCATTTCAATCATGCCAGCCTCTATAGTGTTCTTCACATGATGCTCTTTAACACAAGAAATGTAGACAGGTGGACTGTCATTACAGCCAAATATGTATAAACTTTGCTTAACTGCTCAGGCAAAGATGGGTCACTATACTGAATCCCACTACGGTTTGCTTTGTGACACATTATAACCTGGACTTCCCTTTATATAGGGCAGGAGCTGAAACTGTGAACAGATTTACTGGTTAGAGTATGTGATAAGGACACGATAGTGACATTTTTACAATGATCTGAAGTGCTTTTTCAAAATATGATACCATATAAAAGAATTTCAGTATTGTTATGAAGATGTGTCAAATCTTTGAAGATGTTCTAGTCTTGAAATAATATAAAAGTCACGATTCTGAGTCCACAGATCAATACTGAATGACAACTATTAATTGGAAAAAAAAAGCCAATATGTAATCTGATTTTCTGAAAGGTGGCCATGCATTAAACGGTAAATCTGCTTTACTGTAGGCTGGCATTAACCCAAAATGTTAGACACGTGATATGCTGGAAGTATTCTGGCGTCAGCATGTTATGACTGCAGAGGCTGAAGTAACCCGTGATAATCAATATAGATTAAGATGTAATACTTGATGGCAGTGATTTAAAGTAAATTAGAGCTTTTTGGAGATTGCAGTCATGATCATGGGAAAAAACTGCCTTGGTAAGTGGAAGTTAAAACTTCCAGGTCTGATACACTGTATGAACATTAGCAATTTGTTAATAAAGAAATACAACTCCTCTTTTCCCCTTGTCTGTGGTATTGTCTGAATCATTCTTTCTATGTGGTGTGAATGTATTGGATTATATGCCTATGTCTTTTATGTTTAATCCAGGTCAGTCTTAGTAAACAGTATTCACATCAGTGAATGTAATGGTTATTCAGCTAATTTGTTGTCCAACAATTGTAGGCAGAAGAATACTTGGCCACACCGAGTATCAACTAAGCCTTAGGATCTCTTATCCATCCCTATTTTATTGCTCATTTTCCAATTTTAATGAAAAGCCCAGTGAAACCAGTAGTTAGCAAAATCCAATGTTGCAAATACATCATATACTTTATGTACTGTATAAATGTCCATAATTAGATCTTCGTTTCTCAAATGTTTGGTGACTGCTGGCACATTTTGGACAACAAATTCAAATGGGTTTATGAAAGCTTGTTATGATATATTACAAATGTTGTTTCACAGTTCAATGAAGCATGGCATTGTTATTTTGTGGAGAAAAACTCAATCGGTCAAATCTGTTTAAGGACCTCTGTAACTGCATCCCAAACACTCTAATTCTATTCATTTAAAAAGAACGCAAGTTTTGTTAGCCAAGACTACAAATGAATAATACTAGCTAACTCTAGAGCATCAATGTTCATTCAAATGTGCACACAATCAAGTTTTAAAATAGGGGATCACAGTATAGCATTCTGAACTGAACAATCAAAAAATATAAAATGCCTAGGTAAAATTTACTACTTAGCAAAAATGTACATTTCTTCATTGTTGTCTGTAACTTTTATAATGTGATGATTTTTTATGCTGTCAGACCTTGACACCTTGAGTATGTCTTTAAACTTCCAACATGGTGTTCTGTAACTGTGTGTTCACCCACAGCTTTGAGAAGAATGTGCTAGTTCTACTATTGTCATAAATAGATGGGGATGGCTGAATGTTTTTCTTTTTTCTGGCATTCTTTTAACTGTTTTAATAATTTCGTATCTCATTTAAGGAAACTAGATGACCTTTATTTCCTAGTAGAATCCTATATAACAATTTTGGTAGTGTTCAACAGTAGTGGTGCATATTTCAGATTTTTGGTGCATAGAAACAGAAGGGTGCACACCAGTTCGTTTATGCGTCACTTTCAGAATACGGATCTAGTGTTAGAGGATCTAAGATTACAATTAGGAATGTAGGGGGACAAGCACTCTAAGCTATAAGAAGTATTTTAAAATAAATCCTAAAGGACACAGCCAGCCAGACAGACTGGAGAGATATGCTAAGACTTCCTCTTTTTAGTTAAAATTCTTTCTGCTGCCTTTAAAACCAATTTCAACTGAGTTATATATATTTTTTTTTTTTTGCTAAACCTGATAAAAGTGCATTGCAGTAATTTAGGTGGCTAAAGACAAAAGCATGTGTTAACTTTTCACCATGTTGCAGTGATATAAAAGATTTAACTCTTGCAGCATTTCCTAAATGGTGCTGTCTTAGTAATACTCTTAATGTGTGATTAGAAGTTTAGCTCCGAATCTAAAATGATGCCTAGATTCTTTACCTCTGGCCTTAGATGGCCAGATGGACCACTTTATTTTTAGGTCCTCACTTTTTCGCTTGCTGCCAAAAATAAAAAAAAAAAAATCCTGTTTAGTACAGTATAAGTAAACTATTACTCATCCATTCAATGATGCTATTAAGACATTGGGTTAGAGGATTTAGGGCTTCTCGGTCATTTGGCGCTGCTGACAAATAAATATGTGTGTCATCTGCATTGAAGTGGTGATTCACTTTATTTTTTTGAAATTTTCAGGTAGATAGAGAATAAAAAATGACCCAAAATAGATCCCTTTTGCACACCTTCCATAATAACACAGATCTCTAACATATAATCACTACAACGGACAAAGAATTTTCTTCTTGTGATGTAAGAATGAAACCAATTCAGAGTACTACCAGAAAGGCCAACCCATTGTTTAATGAAGTCAATGAGTATGTTGTGATCATAGGTTTCAAATGCTGTGCTCAGGTCTAATAGAACAAGAACTGAAATATTATTTGAATCAACATCAGGGCATACGTCATTAACTACTTTAACCAATGCAGTTTCTGTACTCTGATTTGGCCCGAAACCTCACTGATACTTATCCACAATTAGGATAGGCAATTCAGAGAGAGACCCTCTCCCAGGGAGGCATGGTGTCCAATGGGTGTCAACATAATGGGGAAATGCACAAAACAGAACACAAGTTATCCTTTTCACAGAACTAGATGGCCAATCTATCATTGCAACCCCAGAAATAAAATACAATAGTAAAACTACAAGGCAAAATGCAAGAATAGGTTATACCACTCACTAAATACAGAACCGTCACATATGAGGATAAAGATTTCTTCAAATACTGTACATCAAAAAGTAAATAGAAACTAATTAGCAAAAATGAAAAACAACCATATTTGTCAATCAGTAAACTGTAGAACCACAGCCAGATTGAAGAAAATACAGTATGTCAGATAAACCAAACACCATCAGAGTCCTTGACTTCTCGGCCAACAAGCCACCTACTCCCAAGTGGCCTTTCTATAGTGGAGTCAGTACTGGGCTGGACGATTTCAGATGACTTTTCCATAGGCAGGCAAACAACTTGGCAGTAGAGCAGTGCCACATGAGGATACATTAAAGAAAAACTGAATAGAGGAGCATTAGCAACAGTTTATAAATATTATATTACTTATATTTTAATACTAATGACTAACAACAGAGATGCAGTATGCACAGCTAGTCAGCAACTCTACTCAGGGTATGTTAAACTGAAGTAGTCATTTATTTGTTGAAAAACTAACTTATTCTAGAATTTTAGAATTTTCTAGACTTTTAGTTTCAAAAGGCAGGTTAGAGATATGTCTAAATTGTCCAAGACAGAAATATCAAGATTATTATTCTTAAGCCATGGTTTAACAACAGTAGCTTTTAGAGAATCAAGGAAAATGTCTGTGTCCAGTTAACAATTAACAATATCAAATACACCGTCAATCGATCAGTAAATTAAAGAAGTCATTAAAAAAGCCTGTAGGAACAAATACACATGTGGATGGTGTTAAATATTAAATAGTCTTTGAAGATCAGTTAGGCTTATTTTAATAAATGAATTTGATTGACTGTGTTCACTTCATTGTGGTTTAGCTAAGTTTGTTCTCTGGTACACTAAATGTTATATTAGACACGTTTTCTGAAAAGAATGTTGCAAAATCCTCCCATTAAGCCACTGATGGCTTACGCATCCATTCCACAAACTGTACCAGGTGCAAAAGATAACCAAGGGTTCTAAATAAGATTCTTGGATTTGCACTGTTGTTTATAATTTTGGAGAAAAAGATATATATTTGTTAATCTGTGCCTTAAGCATTTCATAGTTAATTGTTAATTTATTTTTCAAGATTTGCACAAAGCCGTATGGCATTCTTGCTAAAGTTTCCAAACTGTCTTCCAGGGTATTATTTCTTGTTTATTTTAACAAGTTTTTCAGAGCTACTGTCTTCAGTTTTGCATTAAAACTGTTGTCCTTAGTATTTATGTTGCTGGTTACATTAGAGTAGATACTAGAGTAAGATGAACTATTTATAATTTTAGAAAAGGGAAAGACAGCTGTGGCATCAAAAATGACTCTTAAAATGTGCTTTTCTTCAGTCCTAGTTATTGTTATTGTTTAATGTAAGAAAACACAGTAATAATAAAATATACTGATTTCCACTATCTGAGTCAATTCTAAAGCCACATGAGATGACCACATTTAATGTATGTCCCTTTTTATGTGTCAACTGGGTGATATGCTGAGTAAGGTCAAAGGCTTTTTAAAGATTCATAAATTCTGTAGCTTTCAAGTTGCAATGATTATCTACTTGCAAGTTGAAATTACCTGCTATTATAAAATTATCAAATAGTTTATATAACAGATAATAAATCAGAGTTCATTAATAAATGAGGAATTGTATTTTGGTGGTTGATATGTAATTTGAAAAAGGGAATGTGGCACTACTGTAATAGCAAAGGCGAGATACTCAAATGATGAAAAACTGCCAAGGTTGACATTCTTACAATTTACATTGTTGGAGAACATATCATAGAACACAGGTGCTCCACCTTCTTTTTTTAAGCCATCTTTCTGTCACTTAACCCCCTAAGAGGTGTCTCCTCCCCTTACAAGGCAGATCCTCTCTCTCCTGGCCCCATCATTTAAGGTGTTCCATTCTTTTTGTTCCCTCATAGTTCAACTAAGGCTGCCTGCATGTCACACTTACAGCACCTGAGTGGCTTTGTTGAAGCTCATCCAGCATCTATGCAGTTAAGGACTGTGTGAGCAGCATTTGGGATCTGTAGCAGAAAATATGCAATTTCATGTCTGAGACAAACACCACGAACTCACCACAGTCCCTTTCTTTCATCAGCTAACAGCTTCCCATCCCTGAGTATTCATCCCGTTACTATTACAAGGACACACTAACTCACTCTTACAATCACTCACTAATATCAGTCCAGTTTAGAGTCTCCAGTCACCCTCGCATTGTTAGCTTGAACCCAGATTATAACCTATACAGAATAGATAGGCCAAATCCCAAAAGGACAGTGATCAAGGTGGACAGTTGTATCACCAATCACTGCATCAACCATTCCACCCAAACATTGCTTTGTCCTTTTGTACGTTTATGTTAGCAGCTCATGGAGCCCAAGGGAATGCAGAAAAGGGTTCAGGGATAACTGGGGAACTGTTAAATCAGTGATGATATTGATGATGATGATGATTGAGTTGCTACCTTGCTGAATGTGCTGACCTTAAAAGTGTTATATGATGGCTCCTCATTTAAAGCATTATTGTGGAACAATTGTCTCTCATGATAAACTTAACAAATTCTAACCAGACTGATAAATTTCTCTTCCATGAATATTTATCAACATAAGAACACAACTGTGAAATTTTGAAATATGGGGAACTACTTCTTTAATCTGGTAGATAACATTCAGTACTATTTAGTAGCCTAGCAAAAGTTACAAATTAAAGAAAGACTTGTGATATTCTTTCCTTTCCATTTTCATTAGCTAATACAAGTATGAAACACACCCGAGATTTAGGGTATATCCTTGACTCTGTTACAGAGTAAGTGGATTCACAACACAACCGGTTGATTAGATAGATCAGTTGATGGGAATGGGGATTGTAAGTCGTCTCAATGTGCTGCCTTAAGCACATTCAATGTGCTCTTCAGTAAACACAATGGCAGCTCTCATTTTAATCGATTGATGGTGGTAGATCTATTTTTTACCCACAAAAACCAATAGTTAAATTGAAACATCATGCTCTGACTTGACTACAACCCTAAACTTGGATGAAATTGGTATGGAAAACATTTGGATAGGTGCATGTAGTGGATTTAAATAATCATAAAAACATGGACAGTGGAAAGTGAAAATCTCTCTTCTGCCATAATAAAATTTCTACAGAGATTAATACTGGTTGAGATATTCTTAAAGTTTTTGTAATGCATGATATTTAAACTCCTTATTTTTATTAATACTGTTCTTGTTATTGTTGAATGATATGGCAGTACAATGATTAGTACTGAGACTTTGGCATCCTGGGTTTGAAACTCACACACACATGTTCCTCATATAGAGTTTGGTCATTCTCCCCTTAACTGTGTCAGTTTTCCTCTCACATCCCCAAGAATGCAGGTTACAATAAAGTCACTGGTCATTCCAAATTGGTCACTGTGTTATGGTAAGTGTTGGTATGTATGTAAGTGGACGTTGTAGTGGGTTGGGGCCTTGTCCAGGCTTTGCTCCCATTGCTGCCAACATAGGTTCCAGGCCCCTTTGACCCTGAACTAGATTAAGTGTGTTTGAAAATTATATATTAGTACTGTTTAACTGGAAGATGACTTTCCCTAAGGCAACTTGTGAGATTAGGATATTAACAGCAATTAAATTAATGTATTGTGATGGATAACACACATGTCGGGATGGGTTCCAATCCCTTTCCTGGCCGGGAGGCCATGGCACCGAGTGTGCAGAAAGAAGGGCAAGATGTTTCCTACCCTTGCCAGAAGACTAATAAAGCATGGCAGTTTGTGTGACTTTGGTTTGACCCGGAAATGCTTCCAATGGGCTTTGCCCCAGCACAGGAAGCACTGCCAGGTCTAAGATAAGAGGAGCCACTCAACCTCATCCAGGTAAGTTGGAATCAGGTGGAAGAGGACAAATCTCACCTGGAAGGAGTGGAGGTGAAGAAAGAGAGAGAGAAAGAGAATTGTGTTTTGCCACTATTACCATTCCACTATTATTATTGTTATGTTTGTGAGGTTGGGGTCTGGGGTTTGGGATACTGCACCGCCCCTTAGTGGTAACAGTATCCAAAGCTTAAAAAATGCACACAAGACAATGTAATTTTAAAACATTAAAATTAGTTTTAAGAACCCCCCACTAACCAACCCCAACCCCACCCCTCAACTATACCTCTACCTATTAATGTTTGAAACATAAGACCTACACCACTATGTACTCCCATAATTCCAAGGCACCACATGACCTTTCTAGGGCATTGACTGACATAAATAGAATGCTTCTAAGCCGGGTGTCAGCCAAGTCTTGTAATCCACTGCGGAAATGGCATGGTACTCAAAATGATGGAGTGCACCTGTAGGTGACACTTTCTGAGTGAGACTAAGAACTGAACTTTACTCTTTCCTGATCTGAGACTGTCCATGTTTTATTTTTAGAAGCCTTCTTCCTCTTTTTGAATGGAAATATGCATTCTATTTTCTAGTCATGACTCTGTGACAACATGTACAGAATGTATTTTATCTTGAAATATGTACAGTCTTCATCATTCTACCTACTTTGAAATATATACTCTATATAGATATACTCTCTCTCTCTCTGTGTATATATATATATATACTGTATATATAATATTTATTTAATGACTCTAACAGATTAGTTAACCTTTCATTATTTTAGCCATACAGTATATTTTGTTCCTACATTTTTCCCTTAGAAGTAGCTTTGCACCTTGTTACTTATTAACTTGCACTTTGTTCACTGCATTTTATTTTATTTTATTATCATCATACCCTGATAGTTACCATTTCTGAAATTATAGATAACCAGCCAGCATTATTTATCTGTAATACATTTTTAGCTTTTGATCTCAAAGTGTTACCCTGTGATGGACTAACCTAACCTAAAGGGTTGGTTCATACCTTGCATCTGATGCTGGCACAGCAGACTGTGGAGGAAGGAGTGATGGATCTTAGGACTTTGGTCTTACTCTGTTTATACCTTATTTTGATGCAGTGCTGTGGTGATCGGTGAGGTGTTTGTAAATTGCTTCCATACACAAATGAGTATCTCCAGATAAATCTAATTTCCTTCCTCTGTACAGGCATATTATTGCTATAACTTCTCCTTTTAAATAACACAGCATTAATCATATTCTTAATTATATGACAAAAGAGTCAAAATTATTTATTTCAATTGCCCCTTTAAAATGTGCTATTTAATCATTTTATAGTGGAGCATGGTGAAGTAGTGGGCACCTCACAGCTCCACACTCTTTCAGATCACGCCCCAGGCACTGTCTTTCTGGGCTTTTTGTGTTTTCCCCATGTTTATGAGGGCCATTTTCTGAGTTTTCTGGTATCAGCCCACATGCCAAAGACATTCAGGTTAAGTTAATTAGAAACTCTTACCTGACCCTGTAAGAGTGTACCCAATATTAGACTGGCATTTCATTCTAATGTAGGAAACACCAGTCTAATATGGGGCATGTGACATGCTGCTGGGACAGGCTCAACAAGATTAAATGAGTCCATGATGGATCATTTTCTGTCCTCCTCTAATTTGTTTAGCTTCCATTGGTACACCTTATATTGTTTTTATTTTATTCTTAATGGTTATTTGATCCATGTTCTAGTTTAGTTCCCTATATTTTCTTTGATTAGATTTGATGAGGGTTGACATCTACAGGTAATTTCAAAGACTACATTATTTCATAATGTGCTCTAGTGTGAATCTTTTATTTAGCAGCTCAGTGACTCTAATCTCAAATACTCTTAACTTGATTGATGGAATATCTATACAGACCTCTTCCCTTTTGGACTCATAATAAATTGATGAGTAAGCAGTCTATAGCTATTAGTGTCATTTCTACTTCTACAGCCATCCTTCTGGCAGGAATTGCACAGTCAATACTGAAAGAGCTGACGTGACCAATAATATTGGTGAAACCATGTTAACTTTGTTAGTTTGTCATCTTGAATGTTGTTTCCTATTATCTTGATTCAGACAGTCCATTTCATTTTTGGGTTACCTAATAAATACTGAACTTGTTCAGAATATTTGAATGAATATTTCGGCAGCCTTTAGGATTTATATAATAAACCTCTGTTTTGTCATACCTGCAAGGGAATAAAAGGATTTCATGATTTTCAACTAGCACACGTCTTAAATGTTTTGTATTAGTGTTAAGTGCAACACTGGTCAGATATTTTAACTGTGAAGGAATCAATTAAAAATTGGAACTGATCTGGGAAAATAGTGATAAATCAGAAATTTCAGAAGCATTTCGCCACTTTTCATTCCATTCGTTAATTTGTTTTAGGAGTTCAGATTCAGAGGGAGCATTTGAGACACCAGAATCAACTACACCTGTGAAAGCACCACCCTCTCCACAACCAGATCTACATCTACAAATACAACCTGAAACCACTGGTAAGAAAGAAACTGTTTTTAATATATAATAAATTTAAGATTCAATGATGAGACTTGATGAAGTATTCTTTTATCCATATACCCTTTTCAGCCCTTCTCACCTTTCTGTCTTTGATGTCATCATCAGTGTCCTCTTCTCAGCAGTTCCTGGTCATTGCTCTTGCCACTGGCAATTCATGCATCCTAACACTTATGCTGATTATTTGCTTGGCGTGTTTCAACTGAAACAGTCTGCACTTTTATATTAAGTATTAGGCCCCTGGACTTGATTTAAGCCATGCTCCACTACTTGTTTGCTGGCTTGAATGTATTATTATTCAAGTATATAAATAGAGAAGCAGAAGTTTAGTACTATAATTGACAAAAAAAAAATTTTTATTCCAAAAACCTAATTTAATAAAGCTAACAAGTTTAGTAACTGCTAAAGTAGGTCCTTGTCTCCACTGAACGTCTTTAAATAATACATCCCTTCTCCATACAATTCTGCTAAGTGCATTCGGCTTCCAGGCATACCCGAAATGTGTATTCTTTATAGTCTCTGTTGACAAGGAAGCTGGACATTTTATTAAAATAGAAATGATACAGCATTTTGTAGTTTGAAGCTACAATACTGTTTTAGGACATGGTCTGAAATGCTAGTTTCTGTGAGTACTAAATGATCTCTCAGCAATTTACTGTATTTAGATATATGTTTAGAGTTACCTTACTTCTTAATATTTTCTTTCATAAAAGGATGGGAAGTGATAATGTGACACATTCCATTACAGCAAGATCTATAAATAGTATTGGGGCATTAGTGTCTTATTTATTACTTGTTTCATGTTCAAAACATATTTTATGAAACATCCTAGAAAATGCAAGCTTCTTCCAAAGTCCCTAATAACACAATTAGCCTTTAGGATGCAGTAGTGCAAAATATTGACATTTCATGATAAAACATTTCTGTACAGCAAACCTGCAGTAGTAGTACTAAAAAAATGTCACACATACAGAGTACAGTGAAATTCTTAATTATGAAACCTCAAGTTTCATGGAATGCTGTTGAAGCATACTATCCATCCATCCATTATCCAACCCGCTATATCTTAACTACAGGGTCACGGGGGTCTGCTGGAGCCAATCCCAACCAACACAGGGCGCAAGGAAGGAAACAAACCCCAGGCAGGGCGCCAGCCCACCGCTAGGGCACACACACACATCCACACCCACACACCAAGCACACACTAGGGACAATTTAGAATCGCCAATGCACCTAACCTGCATGTCCTTGGAAACCCACGCAGGCACGGGGAGAACATGCAAACTCCACGTAGGGAGGACCCTGGAAGCTAACCCAGGTCTCCTAACTGCGAGGCAGCAGCGCCACCATGCCGCCCTGAAGCATACTATTGGACTTAATTTTCTTTAATTTTGTTGTGTTCTGTTACAATGTTTTATATTCAAATAAAAGAAATTAAAAGAAAAATTCTCAAGTAATATGTAACACTTCTCCTTTATCCCACACCATTATAAACAAGAAGGATGCTGAGTAGGAATTCATGCTTTGTCAGGCTGTGTGTTTAGCTGCAGATAAACAGAACAGATGTTATACCTCAAAAGGGGCAAATGGTGTCCATCTCTGCCTTCCCCTTCCAACTTCTGACAGCGGGGACACCTTTACACTTATATTTACTTCAATAAGCTATTCATGCAAAAGGGCAGAAAATAACATTTATAAACTCAAATCTATATATAATGTTTGTGAAGCTCTGATACTGGAGGAAGAACAAAGAAAAAGCTCACAAAAGCAGAATGCAACTTCTAAAAGTGAAGAGCTGCATGGCTTCCAATGTGTATCCTTATTGTTAGACCAAATAAAAAAAACAGACTTTGTTTTGCCCTGACTTTGACACTTGAAATAAATGGAATGTGCACAGTAGAAGTTCTTAAATAGCTTCTTATTTATTATTTATTTTCCTTTTATCTTCAACTTTACTTAGTCATCAAAGCCAAATAGATTTTGCTGTCAGTCTAAATGGTCTTTTTTTTCTCTGCACCTATCACACCTTTCTGCAAGTGGCAGATCTTTCTTCTTTTAGTATATCAGTAAAAAGAGTTTGTACTTTCCAAAAACTGCCTTTTGTTTCAAATAACTTTGACCATTAAAAAATAAATAACAATTCTTCTGGAATGAGATTATAGCTTGTTTACTTCCAAAAAAAGTTGTCAATTAGTTTTAGAAATACAGCTTCTGTTGTCAGGTGTTACAACCTTGGAAATAGTGAATTCTTGTTAGGTGCAGTTTTACCCAATGAGATCCAGTTGGAGTAATGCCTGATCACGTCAAAGCAAAGGCCACACCTTATCAGTTTTATGTGCTTTCCACCTTGAATGTCATGAGAAGTAAAATAGAAGGCCATTGGAATACCACAGGCACACTGCAAGAGGTGGTCACACAAGAGGCTCCAAGACTGCAAGACAACTGCTGTTAATGTCCAGCATTGTAAAACTGGCTAAAATACAGGAAACAAACGGTACGAGGAACATTGTTGATGTTAAAAGTGGTGTCCCCTTGGGGTCCGTGCTGGAACTGCCCAGAATCACCCAAATCATTGAAGACCTACTTAAATATAGAATACAGGCTTGGTCATATTTATGGCAGATGAAATTTAATGTATGTATATGTAAGGTATTACATGTAGGAAGTAGAAATGTTTGATTTGTGTTAGACTGAATGCACAATGAGAGGTCTGAAACTTGAATGTACCCCTTATACAAAGGACCTTGGAGTCATAATGAAGTCGTCACTATCAACATACTGTATATTAGTTTATATAGCACTCATGATGTGTGGAGTACAAAGTTAAATGTGTTTAAGCTTTACAACTTACCTGTCAGGCCTCACCTGGAGTACTGTGTGCAGGTTTGAACTCGGGGCTACTAAAGAGTGAGAGTACGGAGTAAAGTGACTTTGCTGATTCTGGTACTGAGAGGTATGAGCCATAAGGAAAGACTGAATTTTAATTTAAGCAAAAGGATGTTAAGAGGTGACATGATTTACTTTTTAAAATTTTGAAAGGAATTAGTACAGTGGATTCAGGCTGTTACTTTACAGCGGATTTGACAAGAACAAGGGGGACACAGTTGGAAAACTGTTAAGGGGAATTTTTTTATGTAAACATTACAATGTCTTTCTTCATAGAGAGAACCATAGATACATGGAATATATTACCAAGTAGTGTAGTAGAGAATGGTAAGAATCTCGACTTCATAATATTTTGGAAAAATTAGGTGGATAGAATTTATTGGGCTGAATGGCCTGTTCTTGCCAGTTTGTTTCTAATGGTTCAATGTCCTAATTTCATGCATATGCCTTGTAATGTTTTGTCAGTCCCGATATTACTTTAGACTTATACTGAGGCTTAAAAGCATATTGGAGTTGTGAACCTATGTATAGTGATAGATAGATACGGTGCATCCAGAAAGTATTCACAGCGCATCACTTTTTCCACATTTTGTTATGTTACAGCCTTATTCCAAAATGGATTAAATTAATTTTTTTCCTCAGAATGCTACACACAACACCCCATAATGACAACGTGAAAAAAGTTTACTTGAGGTTTTTGCAAATTTATTAAAAATAAAAAAATTGAGAAAGCACATGTACATAAGTATTCACAGCCTTTGCCGTGAAGCTCGAAATTGAGCTCAGGTGCTCAGGGTCCTGTTTCCCATGATCATCCTTGAGATGTTTCTGCAGCTTAATTAGAGTCCACCTGTGGTAAATTCAGTTGACTGGACATGATTTGGAAAGGCACACACCTGTCTATATAAGGTCCCACAGTTGACAGTTCATGTCAGAGCACAAACCAAGCATGAAGTCAAAGGAATTGTCTGTAGACCTCCCAGACAGGATTGTCTCGAGGCACAAATCTGGGGAAGGTTACAGAAAAATTTCTGCTGCTTTGAAGGTCCCAATGAGCACAGTGGCCTCCATCATCCGTAAGTGGAAGAAGTTCGAAACCACCAGGACTCTTCCTAGAGCTGTCTGGGCATCTAAACTGAGCGATCGGGGGAGAAGGGTCTTAGTCAGGGAGGTGACCAAGAACCCGATGGTCACTCTGTCAGAGCTCCAGATGTCCTCTGTGGAGAGAGGAGAACCTTCCAGAAAGACAACCATCTCTGCAGCAATCCACCAATCAGGCCTGTATGGTAGAGTGGCCAGACGGAAGCCACTCCTTAGTAAAAGGCACATGGCAGCCCGCCTGGAGTTTGCCAAAAGGCACCTGAAGGACTCTCAGACCATGAGAAAGAAAATCCTCTGGTCTGATGAGATAAAGATTGAACTCTTTGGTGTGAATGCCAGGTGTCACGTTTGGAGGAAACCTGGCACCATCCCTACAGTGAAGCATGGTGGTGGCAGCATCATGCTGTGGGGATGTTTTTCAGCGGCAGGAACTGGGAGACTATTCAGGATAAATGGAAAGATGACTGCAGCAATGTACAGAGACATCCTGGATAAAAACCTGCTCCAGAGCGCTCTTGACCTCCGACTGGGGCGACGGTTCATCTTTCAGCAGGACAACGACCCTAAGCACACAGCCAAGATATCAAAGGAGTGGCTTCAGGACAACTCTGTGAATGTCCTTGAGTGGCCCAGCCAGAGCCCAGACTTGAATCCGATTGAACATCTCTGGAGAGATCTTAAAATGGCTGTGCACCGATGCTTCCCATCTAACCTGATGGAGCTTGAGAGGTGCTGCAAAGAGGAATGGGCGAAACTGGCCAAGGATAGGTGTGCCAAGCTTGTGGCATCATATTCAACAAGACTTGAGGCTGTAATTGCTGCCAAAGGTGCATCGACAAAGTATTGAGCAAAGGCTGTGAATACTTATGTACATGTGATTTCTCAGTTTTTTTATTTTTAATAAATTTGCAAAAACCTCAAGTAAACTTTTTTCACGTTGTCATTATGGGGTGTTGTGTGCAGAATTCTGAGGAAAAAAATGAATTTAATCCATTTTGGAATAAGGCTGTAACATAACAAAATGTGGAAAAAGTGATGCACTGTGAATACTTTCTGGATGCACTGTAGATACTTTATTAATCCCAAGGGTACTAGGGTGTTGTACTGTGTTAGCCATTATGAATGTAGAGAAAAGCCAAGCAAAATGACACCTTTTATTGGCTAACTAAAAAGATTATAATATGCAAGCTTTCGAGGCAACTCAGGCCCCTCGAAATTACATCTTGCCTGAAGAAGGGGCCTGAGTTGCCTCGAAAGCTTGCATATTGTAATCTTTTTAGTTAGCCAATAAAAGGTGTCATTTTGCTTGGCTTTTCTCTTTAATCCCAAGGGGAAATTCACATAATTCACAGTTATGCGTTATTGTTAATATTTTATATTTCAACACAAGCATTTTTAAGGTATAATTGTTTGCTAAAACTATAATTACTGTATTATTTTGTGTACTGTATGTGAGACATGGTCAGCAAAATAAGCCCAGCTTGATTTTGATCTTTTAAATCTCCAATAACATACTGGTCATTAAAATAAATATTGTGGTTGATATACAATACATTCTAATATAATGCTTTAAAATATTGCAGTACTCGTGATAATCCTGCATGGAGCTAATCTACCATTAGGGCATTCTGGGTTAATACCCAGGGTCTTGTGACAACAAGTGGCCTTTTTACCAATTAAAACACCCGCTGTTCAATGAAACAATCGAGTATCCTCATGCTGAAATCAAGAGTGAGAAATACCACGCTGCATTAAATGACCTGGTGTCTGCACACTGGATTGATAAAAGTATGATGAACTCTCTGTTAAGGAGCAGAGACACCCAGGGGCCTGTGGGAGTTTTAATTCGGCCTTGATCCTACAGCTACTATTACTACTACAGCTGCTATCACTACTACTCGTACTACTAAAGCTGATTCTGCTCCACACGTTCATTGATGCCACAAACCTTATTTAAAGTAAGCAAGTACATGGGATACATTAATTTATTTTAAGACTGTGATGGTTTGGCTTAATGGGTTTGAATAGCATAGCTGGTAAATACACCTATCAGTCATTGCTGTGAAACACGCCACACAACATTTTTATGCAGGCGAGTTTTTGTTTGGTAGTAACAAAATAATGACATTCACCCTTACCTTGTTATTATACTGTCTGTGTTGTGTAAGTGTCAGAATATTTTAACACACTTGCTTTGTTTTTTCGTTTCCAGTTTAGTTTCCAATTAGTTTCTGATTTCCATATAACATATTACAAATTTGTCAATAATTATTATTTTTTTCAGTTTCTGTTTTATTTCCTTGTATAAGTAATGTTATTTATATTTTTTCCTGATACAGAGTCAGTAGGTACTTTTTCTTTTCTGGAGCTTGTATGGGTCCAGTAGTATTGCTTTAAATTAGGGTTCAAAAGGAGCACAGTGAACCATCAGACAATTAAGGTTACAGCCACATTCTTACTGGGCCCAGTAAACAATGTTACTACCTCACAGATTCCTGTGTAGGGTTTCTGTATAAAATGGCGCAGGATGAGTGTAGCCATGTACATAAGACGGCCCTACAATGGACTTGCACGTTGCCTCAGTCAAATAATGCTGCAGGGATAGCCCCAACACCCTTTGACCCTGAATTGAATTTATTGGTTTTGAGAATGTTACATTACCAAATTTCCATGTCCATCTCCTTAAATCTGATGGAACATTAACTTGATTTGTGCTGCAGTCGTCTCACCTTCATTTAGAGTTAAGGAGATTCTTATAGCTGTTCACAAACTAACTTATAATTGAATGTTTTTAATTTGGATTCTGCCTCCACAAGAAAATGATATCTTTGCTTTGTACTTGAATAATACAAATGGTTAATTCTGTAAATCATTCTCATCAATGCCATAATTCAAAATGTTATTCTAAACAGAATTAAATTTTACTTTTCCGCTTGAAGAAGATATCTAACCTCCAACCTAACTACATAATTTTCTTTCAGTGAATTTTTTTCAGGAACAATTCCCAGTAAATTTCTGGTAATACATGACCCAGCATTGTATAACTTTTCTTGGATTTATTTCCGTTCTTCAATCTGCTCTCTGTAAATTCGGGTTACCTACGCATATATTTACCTACACATATATTTTGTCTTGACAGTGCCACAGGAAATTCTCAATGTTAAGGTAAAGCAGATGGAATACTAGAAATTTAGAAAAAAATAAGTTAATGGGGGCACAAAATTTCTACTTAAGAATTTTTCCAGTGGTGTAAAAAAGGAATTTTTAGAGTTTGTGACAACCTGATCGGCAGTCAGTATGGCCACCTTTCTTAATGAAGAGAGACGTTTCTGGCCAAGAAATGATAATTGTATGATACAATAAAGATTTGAATATAAACTGACTATATATATATGTATATATAGTATATATCAATTGACTGTCTGTATTTTTGCACTCAATGCATTTTCTCCATCGTTATAGAGGTTTCAAGATTTCCATCTGGCATATCTCCATTTCCACCATTTGTATAGTACCTTTTCAAGTCTCCGCTGCCATCAGTCATTGACCTCGGTAAAGGAAGCTCATTGTCACTATGGTGCTGATCATCAATGTTTTAGTCTATTGCTTTAATCATTGTCTGACACTAAAAATGCCCATGCAGGTGTCTCCATGTGCACATTAAATTCTTGCTTGAATGTGAGCCATTGGAGGCTCCTCTTTCACACCTAATTAAATTACTGCATGCTAACAACATGACATGTCTTTGTCATCCATTTTCTCACATTCAACTATGAACATACAGCTTAGACAAGTGAAAGATGGCAAATGGAAGACATATTTTATTATTGTCAGATACACAAGCTAAGTCCAATATGCTCATTATTTTAGGTATCATCTTCATGTTATTTAATATAGGAGATATAAAATATCTCCTTTGCTACTAGTATTGGATGAACTATTGAACACACAATAAATTTTAAAATACTTCAAAGTATTAAGCAAAAATATTAAGAATTGTAAACTATTTACTATTCTATTACTTTTTTTACAGTTGAATCTATTGATTAGCTTGCATGAATTAGAAAACATTAGGTAAAGACTTGGGGTTTCTTCAAATATACTGTATATCAGTTTGAAGAAATAAAAACTGATAAATTGTTAAGCATAAAATATGTAATATTGGATTTGTGCATACTTTAAAATATACAAACAGTATAAAGTGCTTTGGACTGATTGAGACCTTTTATGTGCCTGTTGCTGTCAGGGTAGTTTTGAATCACAATTGCTGATTTTCATTTCCTCCAATTTCTTATCAACACCTTTAATTGCTCCTGTTTAATCAGACAGATTGTTTCATGTGTTAAACTTCTATTACTCAACATACTGTATACCCAACTGCCTACATACTCTGTTTTATAAAAAAAACATATTGGATATATTATCAAAGGAGCAGATAATTCACATGAGGTTTCTGGCAAAATATATTGTTTCTTAAATTTTTAATATTTCCTATTTATTTTCTATAAGCACACAATTTCCAGTGATGTTAAGAGGCTTGTTCTTCCATAAGCTGTATTCTCTTTGTGTCACTGCTCCCGGTTCTCAGGAGCATTTAAGTTAACATATTTTTTAGCCAAAAGAGAATTAATATGTCAACAAATCATCAAAGAATGATCTTTAGTACTAGTAGAGTAGAGCGTGATTTTGAAAAATGTGTATTTCTTATTGTAAATAAATAAAAAGTCTAGCTAAAAAGGCACTACTTAAAGGCAGAAATCAGAGCTGACTAATAATTTGAATGGTAAGATAGTCAGAAGTCATGAAGATTCCATAGTAACATAGTTTAATACTTCATTCTTTAAATGTGCATAGCATGTTCACCATTGTACTAATGTGAAACGTACTGTTTTTATTCCATTAAACTTCTGTTTCTTACAAGCAGTCAATTCTGACAAATAAAGGATTCTTAGCATAATTAATATATTCCTGCAGCCACCAAAAAGGAAGGTGAAATCATGAAAAAGGAAAAGCTATTTATAAGAAAGAATATGTTACTTTAGGAATCTACCTTCAGAGAGAGGCAGTTTACTGTAAATGAAATAGCCATTTCCATAAATGCCAGGGGAGTCTTTCAACCCTGAATTATATTACAAACATAGAAATCAATACACATCTTGCAGAACTACTGTGTATCTTTTGTGTCAGCACATTACCAATCTCAAATCCTCCATTAAACATTATTGTCATTGTCTGACTCAATAAAAAACAAAAATAGAATTGACTTTTGTATCATTTTATATGCCATAAAATTCAAATTAGAAAAGATTAACTTAATATATGTATTTGCAGAGCCGCTCTGTCCCATTTTTGCTACCTTAGGATGTCCATTGCTGTTTTGAAGCAATCATTTTTTCTTGTGGTTTTGTCATGATGAGTCTAACATCCCTTTATGTTTTCTCCTTTTATCACAGAACTTTCCTCTGATATCACATGCCCATCCAATGAACCTCAAATTAATGCTGACTCTGAAGTCTCCTTTAGCCCTTATCAGTCTTCCAGCATAGTCTTTGACGAAGATAAGCCAATAGCGAGCAGTGGCACATATAACTTAGACTTTGTAAATAATGATGTTATTGATCCTTGCCAATCGGAGCTCAATTCCCTAGAGAAATTAGGTTTAGAGCACAAGCAGCCCACTAGAAGGAGGTCCACTGATTCAGTTCCTGTCTCAAAATCAACACTGACACGTTCTCTTAGCCTTCAAGCTGGGGAACTTGATGATTCCACAAAGCAAGACTGTTTTGGTGGAACAGAAGAATCATCGTCTGCTGTCAGCTTCAGCATAGGAACTGAAAGTGATCATGGTACTTTAAAAAGGACAAGAAAACCAAAACCTGGCTCTTTAAAAAGGAAGCCCAAACTCAAGGTAGACAGTCTATCCGATGTTAGACCAGAAGAGAAAATCTCCCAATCTAGTCCAGACTTATCCTCAAAGAAAAAAATCCCAACCAAAACAAGCACAGAAGGAGAGGCGGAAAATAATCAAGAGGGATCAAGAGCTGAGGGTGCGTTACAGGCCTGTGTTCTAAAGGACCTTCATCATAAAGGCGAAGAAGAAGCCCAGAAAGATGAGATATTATTTAAAGCTGAATCAGAATCCTCTGTTAGAAACCGACAACAAAAATTAGATGTCACTTGTATAGTTCAGTCAGAAAGCCCAGTGGCTGGATTCAGTGTAAATGTACTGGACACAGAAGTTAAGGGAGGTAACAAGACTAGTAACATAGCTGATGAACAAACCTCCCAAGAAGCCACTATTACAAATACCACTGAGGTGAGGGAAGATGGAAACTCCAATTTTGCTAAATCTTCATATGACTGGGATCCTGATAACTATGAAAGTATAAACCCATTTTGTACTGGAAAGAGTAAGCTCTCCAACTCCCCAGTAGCTGTACGGAAGTGTGTTGTTTTTAACACTGTGCCTGAATCTCCTGAGGAAGCACCAGAATCAAGCCAGAACGATACCCCTTTAAACAAGCGGCAATCAATACGGCTGGAATTTGATTACTCAGAAGAAACACTTAATTGTGAGGGCATACAGGAAAACGTAGTAACACCCAAAAAACTGATAAAGAAACCAGGAGGAAAGATGCCACCTAAAAAACTTAAATCTGGAAGTAAGAAGCCCTCAGCAATTGAGAGGTTGGACAGCACTTCTTCAGAACAGTCTGCAAACTTTGATGAGATGCCTCTTCCTAGGTTCTCTTACGACTTTGATCCTAATAAGTGGGATGATCCCAATTTTAATCCATTTTCTTCTGGTAACAAAATGACAAATTCACCAAAATTCTCTAATAAGACTTATAGTTTTGAATCTGAGAGTTATGATGACTCTTTTTCCTTGTCGATCAAAACTGGAAACTCGACAAACACCTCGTTTGAAGTGCCCTCTAATGACAATGAACTAGATGGACTGGATGATACTAATAAAAATAAAAGCACAAAAAAGAAGAAAGCACCTTTAAAGACGTAAGTATTTCTATATATATATATATATATATATATATCTGCTCATTAGATGTTAATTTTACATTAAAAAGTTACACTTGCTTGAATAATACACTTTATATATAAATAAGGGGAGTACTAATAGCAGCACACAGAATAACACAAAGAAACCAAAAACATAAAGAGATTGATATAGTTATTGACCATTCACAGAAAAGAGAATAACAAAGGAAAAGCATGATATAAAAAGTTAACAGAAAAAGATTTTCTGTTTCACTTGCCATCCAGGCCTGACTATGTTAGACTTCTTGTTAGACTTGAAATCTTTTTAACACCTGGTGATGTGGCTGACCCACTTTATTCCTCAAATTATGAAAACAAAAGCATTCCTTTTCTTCACCCCTCACCATTTAGTCTTTCCGCAAACTCACTCCCCAACTCTACATAGACTCAATTAGCTTTTGACTTTAAACCCAATTTCAGTGTGACTTTCAGTGACTCACAGAATTGGGGCAGCACTATGTAATACAATAAGGCCAACAATTCTGAGCTCAATTTCTCTGTGAGCCCTTCACTGCCTTAAAATGCCAACTCAATGGCTAGAAATCAAGTGCTTCCTCCTTTTAGCACTGATGTCTTTTATCTTTATTCTAACAACCCGAGGTCTTGCTTTTTGATACATATTGGTCAAGTTTCACAAGTCTCTGATGAGTAGCCTTCCCTCTTGTGTCCTTGGAGGACATTATATACTTCTTTTAAGGCCTCAGTTCTCACTCTACCTCCATCCCTCCCTAGCTGTGGACACCTGCCTGTGGTCCTTCCATGGCACATTTCTAGACTTTACTAACATTAGCATGAACTTTCTTCTGCACTGGCATTAACAACTGTGGGGAAAAGGAGCAACTATGGGTTCATGTGTTGGGTCACCTCCTCAGTGCATCTGTCAACGTATAACGTTAGACGTAAAGGTTATAATTAATATAAACCAATTTGGGTTAGTTCATATATCAAGGGAGTTCCCTCTTCTTTGTGTTATTGTCATCAAGTGATGGCCACTGCCTCACCCGGGAAAGGGTGGGGATATCGAAGCAGGCGTTGTCTGAACAAGGTCTCTCTGGACTGTGGGGAAAAAGACAGGTAATTAGTGACAGCACCCCCTCTCTCCCTCTCAACTTGACAGAGCCCTGAAGGTGTCCCCTGAATGTATGAACACAACACATTATGTCATTGCTAATGCCGCCTTCTGCATCTCTCTTTCTCTCACTCTTTCTGTATTGTTGCCACCACCCTGCAGTGTTATCCCTGTGTCTTCATTGGTTTTATTGCAGGTACTCTGTTTTTCTTGCTATATAACTAAAGATGTGCATGTAAGATTGCTTAGGTATTCTAAATTGGCCAAGTGGGGCTACATGCAATTAGACCCTGTGATGGGCTGCCTCCTTGTCCAAGGCTGTTTCCTGTCTTATTCCCAGGGATGCTAGAATAGGCACTCACCCTAACCCTGAATTGGATTAAGCAAGTTTCCAAATGTAATGTTAGATTATTTTGACTGTTGTGGGTTGCTCTGAAATGTAATAGTCAGGATACCAAGGCTGCTGAAAACAAATCAGCAATGGAGGTTGCTGGTGGCATATATTTTTGAATGTACAGGATTTTCCAAAGGTCAGAGTTTTGGTGTAATCATATCCAAAGTTATGATTCTGATAATTGCCCTCTAGTCCAACTGGCTGGATAATATGAGTCCCTGTCTTTTTGTAATAAAAATCCAAAGTGGTATTAATTTTGGGGTTGCCAAAAAAGAGGGCCCTTTGGAGTTTGTCTCATCATTTTTGTGAAGTTTAGTTCCTAAAATTTTCAGCAGTCTTTTATGGTGTATACTGGTTTTCGGTTCAGTTTTAAGGCAAAAGATGAACAGAGGCATCTAGGGATTTTCTTTAATCCCTCTTCCCCTGTGGTTTTCGCAGCATATATACTGTGCTGTTAATATAGTGCTTGTTTGTATGTGCTATATATAAATGAAAATCATAGATAGATCGATAAATAGATAGATAACAAAATACATTTTTAAATGCAAAGCAGTAGTCTGATTACTATGTAGGCTGAAAAAAATACACTGCCTGGCCAAAAAAAAAGTCGCCACCAAAAAAAAAAAGGTCACACACTCTAATATTTTGTTGGACCGCCTTTAGCTTTGATTACGGCTCGCATTCGCTGTGGCATTGTTTCAATAAGCTTCTGCAATGTCACAAGATTTTTTTCCATCCAGTGTTGCATTAATTTTTCACCAAGATCTTGCATTGATGATGGTAGAGTCTGACCGCTGTGCAAAGCCTTCTCCAGCACATCCCAAAGATTCTCAACTCTGGAACAGGGTAAATCTGGACTCATCAGACCACATGACCTTCTTCCATTGCTCCAGAGTCCAATCTTTATGCTCCCTAGCAAATTGAAGCCTTTTTTTCCGGTTTGCCTCACTGATTAGTGGTTTTCTTACGGCTACACAGCTGTTCAGTCCCAATCCCTTGAGTTCCCTTCGCATTGTGCGTGTGGAAATGCTCTTACTTTCACTATTAAACATAGGCCTGAGTTCTACTGTTGTTTTTCTTTGATTTGATTTCACCAAACGTTTAAGTGATCGCCGATCACGATCATTCAGGATTTTTTTCCGGCCACATTTCTTCCTCGAAGACGATGGGTCCCCACTATCCTTCCAGTTTTTAATAATGCGTTGGACAGTTCTTAACCCAATTTTAGTAGTTTCTGCAATCTCCTTAGATGTTTTCTTTGCTTGATGCATGCCAATGATTTGACTCTTCTCAAACAGACTAACATCTTTTCCACGACCACGAGATGTGTCTTTCGACATGGTTGTTTAAGAAATGAGAAGCAACTCATTGCACCAGTTGGGGTTAAATAACTTGTTGCCAGCTGAAAGATAATTGCCCATGCAGTAATTATCCAATAGGAGGCTCGTACTTATTTGCTTAGTTAAATCCAGGTGGCGACTTTTTTTTTGGCCAGGCAGTGTATTTTGAAGGTCTACCTTATACCCAAAGGTTTTGATTCCTGTAATCTTTTAAGGAATCTCATAGAATTTCATTTTTAAGATAATCCGTCTGTAAATACCACAGACAAAGCAATGCTGTTGTTTCACTTATGTTGTCTTGCATTCAACCTGAGATTTGGTCCTTTTAAAATTAAGTAAGTGAGTTTTACTGTTGATCATTGAAGACAAAAAAGACCTGGCAGGGTCTTGAACAGTAAGTAGCCCTGACAGTCTTCGTGACTAAAGTGAAAGCCTCACATTGTGTGACAACTTTACAGGTCACCAGGGCTGTTTAATGTTTTGTTTGGATTTGTTTAAGTTCACATTTGTAATTATTGCTCATAACTTGAGGGTGCATTTAAACTGGTTTCAAAGCAGGTTGTTCTAGTTCAGTTGATCTTTCAGTTTTATATACAATTCAGAAGTTGTTGTAATAACAATTAGGCATGAATTCTATCTTCCCACCCTTTCTGAATAATGCTGAACCATTTAGATTACATTTCAGGTACATTTCACAGTTTTAACAATATATTGAAAATCAATTTATATTAATTTGAATAATTTTTGTTAATCAATTTTTAATGATTATATGAATAATTAGTGATTTTTGTATGGGTGCCAGATTTTTTTATTATTTGTGTTTTATGTTGGTTGCTGCTGTTACCTCACAGTTTCAATGTCCTGGGTTAGACCTCGTACCCACAGTTCTTCCAATTTTCATGTTGCTTTTGTCCAAATACTCTTAGCAGTTTTGTTAATTTTCTATTCTAAAATTGGCCTTATGTGCATGAAAGTGCCTGGTGATGGACTGGCATTTCAGCCAACTTTAGTTCCTGACTTCTGCCAGATGTTTTCTGGATTAGCTCCTGCTCCCTGCAACCTTGTAATTGAAATTGAAGATTTGGAAAATGGGTGAATGGCATTTGATAAGTCATGGAAAAATATTTAGTTATTTTGCTCCTTTTAACATATGAAAAGCAGTATTTGACACTTTATATTAGCTTCTGTAAAAATCCATCCATCATTTTTTTAAACATGCTTTATCAAATCCAGGGTTGGGAGCAGGACCTCATATGGGGCTTAATGACACAACCTTAAATGCAGGTCTTGGGGAGAAAACCAGAACAAACAACACCCACGTGAAAAATAGGACGGCCTTCAATATCCACATAGAGGGTAGCAGGGTGCAAATTTGAACCTAAAACTATGTACCTGTAAGTCAGTGGTGTTAACTACTGTGTCATAAATCTCAACCTCAGAATTCAAACTTGTTTTACAGAGGTGTAAACAAAAAAATAAATAAAAAGAACTCACCCTTTTAGTCTCTTTAGGACTTTCAGTTGGCCTTCATTTTCTCATTGGATGATGGAATTGCAGACTCCAAAAATAAAATGGTGGGGTGCCAACCAGGTCAACCCATTCAGTTAACAACAGTTTAAACAAACCATGCTCACGTTGGTACTATAAACATTTGTAAAAGAAAAGAAGCCAAAAAACTGCCTCTCGAGGCAAGGTTAATGACTCTTTTGAGTGGGTCTGTATTCAGACGAGTTCCGCCTTGAGGACTGCTCAGTCCAAAAGAAAGACGCCTCCTTCCAGGGCTTTATAGGGGTCTGACCGGAAGGGGAGGGGTTAGTTACCCTAATTGGGCGTCTTCTCAGCTGTGTGTAAAGTAAGGGAGACGACATTAGCAACAGCACCCCCTCGTCCAGGAGTGGTGTTACATACCTCAGATGAGTATAGAAGGTGACACTTAATATAGTGAATATAGTAATGACTTCAAAACCTTTTGCTTACTGGATTGTTTTGGGATATCTAGTATGCATATTCAACTTTTACTGTGTAGTGAACAGCATAACTTGATGTGTATTTACATACTTTAATATTAATTTTAAATTCTATCAATATTAATATAAATGACTTAAAACAAAAAGAACAGTATGGAATAGTGCTGTATCTTATATTAAATTGTAGTCTCATTTGACTTGCCATTTCTTTAACAACAAAAATGTCATATTGTAGCAATTTTTTTCTTTGTTAAATCCATTTTGGTCTCTTTGTGCTTGAAATATAAAATATTAGCACATCTAATATAATACATGGTAGTAAACCACTTTTAAACAAAATAGCCAAAATAAATGGCCTAACAAAGACAGTAACCTAGGTTTTGACAGTTTTATTTGTGACAGTTCTTCCCATTTGGCTTTTACTTCATCATTGCCCATTTGGCACAGATGTCGGCTTTGAAAGCACAAAGTTTTTAACCCGCATATGCCAATTCAGGACAGGGTGCAATATTTAATATCTTAAATTCTGCATTCCTCAGTAACCTGCTTCTGTTCATATTAGAATGGTGTTGACTAAGAAAGACATGGCCCTGAACACCAGACACAACTCAACCAAACATATATTTAGGTTAAAAGGCAGCTTAATGTACAATAATTCTTTTACAAGATTCAACTAGTCCAGCAAAATAATAACAATTGGTCACCTTCTTCTTCCACCCTTCCTCCATAAGTGGTATCCATGGCCTCCCAACTCTCCCTCTCTAATGTAGAGCAGGCAGCTTCTTTTATCCGGACCCAGGAGTACTTTCGGCACCAAAGCCTTGTACATTGGAAACCCCCCAAAGTAGCAGTAGTGCCTCAGTGTAGCTCCCTCTGGAGGCACTCAAGTACCAACAGGGCTGCCCAACAGGACTACAGCTCCCAATATGCCCTGCAGGTGTACAAATGGGAGTTCTATCAGAGGGATACTGCCACCCTGTGTACAGGGGGAATATATGGCCCTGGTAAGCAGTCTCACTCTGTCCTTCCATTATGGCCTCATGTCAGGAAAGCAATCACCATCTAACTCCTTTGGGATGTCATTGCTTTCATTATGGCATTCACACACTATATAAAATAAGCCATGCTTCATAGATTTAAACTCACACCTTTAAAATTTTGGTTATTACTTCAATCATCTTGTTTGCAATTTATAGTAAAGGGTTTGATCACTGGTTTCTCATTTCTGTACAACCGCTCTTTCCATACTGATAACATTTTTAGCTGTTAGAATTAAACTGCGAGCTTTGTCAGCATACTGCATGCAATGTGTCTAATCATATTGACGCAGACTTTGCAAAAATGTCTAAGCCTATTACATATGTATAAGCCGAAGAGAAATTCTACTAGGAACTGAGGTCTGTAATTTAAGATGGCAAAGTACGGACTAATAAAGCTGCACAATTTGTGTTCTTTCCGTAGCCTACCTAGAATTTATTTTCACACATCACAGTATGAAAAACGTTAAATGCAAAAAAGCTGCTAAAAGCACCAAAGCCTGAGCCTTCCAGTCTGGGTCAACCCACTTTTTATCTTAAGAGGCTGTAACTGCAAGAACTGTAATTGTGCCAACGGGCCTAGAAAAGGCTCAAGCCAAAGTGTGCTGACCTGACCTAACTCAGAAAAAAAGTGCAGTTTATCCAATTACTTGCTGTCATTAAACATTTATTAGTTTAGCATTCTGTTTGAAGGAGTACAAACATATACATCTAATCAAATTCCGGGTTCAGACACAGCCACTAACACCAGACACAAGACAAGAAACAACCCTAGACAGAGCACCAGTTCTCCACAGGGTACACACTCACACTCACTTAACTCTGGAGACAGTTATAGGTGGCCAGTAAAACTAACACACACATATGTTATTAGGGTTGTTGGAGTACAATTGGAACACCCAAAGTACAACCCACAAAGACAAAGGTAATAAATGCAAATTCTATATAGACAACAGCCAAGTGCCAGATTTGAACTCAGGATGTTGGATCCTTGAGGCAACAGGGCCAACTCCTACATTACCAAATGTAGAAGGATTATTTTGTAATATTATTTTTCCCTTTTGTAGATTTTTATAATAATTTCCGATTAACATTAGAAAACTCATCAGTCCAATTATTGAATATCGCTTCATCCATTTCATAGCTTGCTGGGTTTTGACCTATCCTAACAGGACTGAGTTCATGGCAGAAACCAGCTCCAGACATGTAGTCATTCAATCACAAAGCACACGCAAAAACACAAACCACACTTAATCACGTTTAGTCATTTTACAACTACAAGCTAACCTCACATGCATGTCCTTGGAATGTGGAAGGAAAACAGGAGTGCTCACTGAAAGCCGACAAAGACATGGATAAGATTCACAAATACCACACCGTCAATGTGATAAATTCAGCAACAGTTTTAAATGAATGAATATGGAGCTCATGATGTTTATAGGACTGTAGCTTTGACAGTACCATCGTGCATTTCAAAGAAAGCCATCTAGAGGCCTTTGAAATTTGGACTTAAGACTTAGGCCCAGTGGTGTTACATGATTCAAAAGTAAAAGAATGGCACGTGGATATAAGAGCAGTGAATAGAGAAATGACAGAAAGTGGTAGCTTACGCTGTGTTATTCTTAAAAATGTCTGAACCTTTGTTAGAGTTGTCTGGAATGTTCTGTTTGCTGAAGTATGTATTATCATAAAGAGATCTGTTGATTATACACTGCCTGGCCAAAAAAAAAGTCACCACCACAAAAAAAGGTCACACACTCTAATATTTTGTTGGACTGCCTTTAGCTTTGATTACGGCACGCATTCGCTGTGGCATTGTTTCAATAAGCTTCTGCAAAGTCACAAGATTTTTTTCCATCCAGTGTTGCATTAATTTTTCACCAAGATCTTGCATTGATGATGGTAGAGTCTGACCGCTGTGCAAAGCCTTCTCCAGCACATCCCAAAGATTCTCAACTCTGGAACAGGGTAAATCTGGACTCATCAGACCACATGACCTTCTTCCATTGCTCCAGAGTCCAATCTTTATGCTCCCTAGCAAATTGAAGCCTTTTTTTCCAGTTTGCCTTGCTGATTAGTGGTTTTCTTACGGCTACACAGCTGTTCAGTCCCAATCCCTTGAGTTCCCTTCGCATTGTGCGTGTGGAAATGCTCTTACTTTCACTATTAAACATAGACCCGAGTTCTACTGTTGTTTTTCTTCGATTTGATTTCACCAAACGTTTAAGTGATCGCCCGCCAATCACAATCATTCAGGATTTTTTTCCAGCCACATTTCTTCCTCGAAGACGATGGGTCCTCACTATCCTTCCAGTTTTTAATAATGCGTTGGACAGTTCTTAACCCAATTTTAGTAGTTTCTGCAATCTCCTTAGATGTTTTCTCTGCTTGATGCATGCCAATGATTTGACCCTTCTCAAACAGACTAACATCTTTTCCACGACCACGAGATGTGTCTTTCGACATGGTTGTTTAAGAAATGAGAAGCAACTCATTGCACCAGTTGGGGTTACTTAACTTGTTGCCAGCTGAAAGATAATCGCCCATGCAATAATTATCCAATAGGAGGCTTGTACCTATTTGCTTAGTTAAATCCAGGTGGCGAATTTTTTTTTTTGGCCAGGCAGTGTATTTCATCTTCATTAAAAAAACTGAGAAGAACTAATGCTATATGACAACACTATATGTGTTACTGTTTATCTATAAACTAATGTGTAGTTTGGTGATAAAACTCATATTTTTGCTTTCTTGGCAACATTTTATCAAGTTAAGCAAATAATAAAATAAAATTAATGGTGAAATATTATATGTTTTTGTGTATCAAAGATGTTTCCAAACTAATTTTTTTTTCTGTATAATTTCACAGTAACACATTCAGAGTCAAGAAGTCACCAAAGAGATCTGCAGTACTTGACCAGTCTTCCCAGGTAGGCAGTCGCTCTGCTATAGTAATGATCATATCACAGAGTTCCTTTTTTATTTAGTTAGTAAATACTTGTAAGATTTTTAGTGTAAAGGATTATTTAAATGTATTTTTATGTCACAAATAAACTTGAACAGGTTGGCTGGGGGGCTGCTGTATTTGAACACCCTGAAACATCGGAAGCACCCCATCCTAAGTGATGTTCTCTTTTGTGGTTGTATCTTCCAGTAGACGTTTTGGCTCAGTAGCCGAAATGACTGAAATGAAAAAGATGCTTAAATGAGATGGTGGTTAGGTGGATTGAATACTTAAATTAATTAAAAATAAAATAAAAATGACCTGTCTACAGTCTGTATCAGACATTTGCGTTTGTATCACACATATTGGGGCTGTAAACTGCATTGTCACCTCTTAATTCCTGAGCCACAGGTATATTTTCATGGTCTGAGTGTCTATTGCCTGTAAACAACACATTTTCACTAATATAATAATTCATTGATTTCACTGCACAACAAAGTTTGCTTCTTGAACACCGTTGGGTGTTTCTTGTAGATTTTTGAGTGCTGATCAAGAATATCACATCAAAATTTACCCATCACGTACCGTTTCAGTTTTGTCACGATTTTTTCTTATATTTGTATCCAAACATTTTCGCTCCCGTAATTGACTTAACAACGGTTTGTGCAGCCTGGGCATATCCAGGCATGGAATCAGGCCAGGTTGGAAGCTGTTCTGTGGAAGTTGACATCCTGGGCAGGTCTGAACGAGCTTGACGCTGTCTCAGTATGCTATAAAGGTGGCTTGCATACACCGATCCTGCTCATTTGGTTAATATAGATAGTCAGTGTGTATGTATAGTATTAGGATAGTAAAGTATAGTATCTGTAGCAATATAACAGTAAGTAAGCTTGATGCTATAGCTGTTTTGGTGTCGTAGGATATGTC
Organism: Erpetoichthys calabaricus; assembly: GCF_900747795.2. Classification (NCBI taxonomy): domain Eukaryota; kingdom Metazoa; phylum Chordata; class Cladistia; order Polypteriformes; family Polypteridae; genus Erpetoichthys; species Erpetoichthys calabaricus. Next base: position 109,502,635 of record NC_041395.2, on the reverse strand, counting down.
TCGTCAATGTTGTAACAGCCGCGATACATTCTGCTATATCTGTGGTGAATATACACTTGCGCCTCAGAGATGTTGGATGACTGCCCTTGTGAAGATAACTTATCATCTGTATTTCGGCTGCAAAATTGGTGATCTAGATAAGGAATGGGCGCCTCACATTTGCTGTGCGACATGTGCTGTCAGTCTGAGAGCCTGGCTCAGAGGCACTTGAAAGACGATGCCGTTTGCTGTTCCGATGATATGGCGAGAACAGTAAGACCATGTGGCGGACTGTTACTTCTGTTTGTCTGATGTGTCTGGTGTCTCTGCCAAAGACAAGAAGTCAATTGAATATCTTAATCTGCCTTCAGCAATAAGACCTATGCCACATGACGACAGTCTTCCAATTCCAAAACCACCAGAGCACTGGACCTTAGATTAGATGAACCAGATGAAGAAACTGCAATGCAGGGTACTGACAGTGACATTGACCCGGATTTTAAACCGTGCTCATCTGGCGATCCACATCTGATAACACAGTCCGAATTGAACAATTTGGTCAGAGATTTGGGTCTGTCAAAAGCAAAAGCCGAACTAATGGGTTCAAGACTGCAGGAATGGTGTTTGCTGTCACCAGGTATGAAAATTTCTGTGTTTCGAGGCCGACATCATGATATAACCAAATTTTTTGCACAAGTCGACAGTCTCTGTTTTCTGTTGTGATATTGATGGATTGTTCTCGGCCTTGGGTTGTGATTACAACCCGAAAGAGTGGCGTCTCTTCATTGATTCATCAATGTTAAGCTGTTCTGCTACACAATGGCCATGTTTATCCTTCAGTACCTGTTGGCTATGCAGCACACATGAAAGAAATGTATGAGAATATGGAACTGTTGCTGAAGCACGTCCAGTATAGCAGGTACAACTGGAATATCTGTGGAGATCTTAAAGTCGTTGCTTTGTTACTAGGACTGCAGCTCGGCTATACAAAGTACTGTTGTTTCATCTGTGAATGGGACAGCCGTGCTAAAGAGACGCACTATTCTCAACAGAACTGGCTACTCCGTAAAAAGTTAGTTCCAGGACAGAAAAATGTGGCACATGAATCGCTTTTCGACCCGGCAAAGATATTTTTGCCTCCTCTTCACATAAAACTGGGACTCATGAAGAATTTTGTGAAAGCACTGAACAAGGAAGGTGAAGGTTTTTCGTTATTTAAGACAGATGTTCCCAAGAATATCTGACGCCAATATCAAAGAGGGCATTTTTGTTGGCCCCCAGATCAAACATGTTATGAGTGACAAACGGTTTGAAGATCTGTTAGTTAGGCTGGAAAAAATTGCCTGGAAAGCCTTCAAAGATGTTGTTGACAATTTTCTGGGCAATTACAGAGTCCCAAACTACAATCAGCTGGTAGACAAACTTCTCAAAGCATACAAGACAATGAAGTGCAACATGTCACTCAAGATTAATTTCCTCCACTCACACTTGGACTTCTTCCCCGCAAATCTCGGTGCTGTCAGTGACGAATACAGTGAAAGGTTTCACCAGGACATTGCTACGATGGAGAAACGTATACCAGGGCAACTGGAATCCGTCAGTGCTTGCCGACTACTGTTGGACACTGCAACGTGATGCACCAGACATTGAATACAAAAGAAAATCAGGAGCAAAACACTTTTAATTCTGTTGAATTTAATAGCTTATGCGAAACAAAAACGTGACTAAATGCATTATTGTCAGTAAACATATAAAATGTCTATTTCTCAGAGTTCCTATGTGATGCAGTAAAACCAAAACTATATTTGGGCATACCCAGTAGGTACCTTTTCAGGAAGTAAGACTTTTCAAAAAAATTGTTGTGCAGTGTTAGTGTTTTTTTTTTCTTTTATTTTTCCAAGTCTAATTAATTTTGACCAGGAGCTCAGACTTTCTACCACTTTATAAAGATCATGTGTTGTCACTAAATCATCTCTGTGTATGTATTCTTGTGAAATTTAAGAACTTTTCTTTTTGTCTTAATGTGTTTCTAATTTTATTTAGAAGTGTTGGATATTTTATTTACAATGCATTTATGTGACAAATAGCTCAGAAATTTCAAAGATTTGGTCAGATTGGTAAAATCAGCTACCTGTGTTGAGAAACTGAAAATACTTGACTAGTCCAGTAAGGTAAATACTGTGTGGTATTATCTTGGTATATTTGGCTCACGTCTTTATCGAAAGCAGCTTAGCAAAAGGACACTTCACATGCTGTATATTTCATATGCAGGAAATATCCATATTACTAAAATGGTAAACCGGATATGGACGCAGGACCTGCCCGTGGATGCAAAAGACATAGTGCGCAAGTGCCACACAAATCCCCCCCCCCCCCCCCCAGAGTGAAACGGGAGAGACTACTCACGTGCGCAGGCGCCACACAAAAACACCATACCCCCCCACCGGCACCAAAGCAAAACGACTACAAACCGTCAGAGTAGGAAACAAAGTAAAACGTCATAAAGAGGTTAAAGAACAGGGACAAACACATAGAGAGCTTGTTACAGAACAAAGCCCCCCCTCCCCAGAGTAAAACGAGAAAGACTACGAACCGTCTGACATGCCGTAAGCACGATAAAGCGAGGTCAGAAATAAAACACAGAGTAGGAAACAAAGTAAAACTTTATAAA